>NW_017307152.1:113410-154986 GCF_000935625.1 Nanorana parkeri
TATATATATACTTTATATCTGCTGTACATATACAGTACTAATAAAATAATCTCCAAGCACTAAACATGAAAAGCACAGCTCTACTCACAGTTAGTTAGCATTTAGATTGGGTTGGGATAGAATAGGGGGGGAGGCTCCCAAAAGCCGATCTCACAGTGCAACAAGAGGGATTAATTTCCTTAACCAACACGGCTGATCCGGTCTATCTCATTACCCTTCCCTTGTCAATCCCGATGTTCGATGTGATTGAAGATTAGACCATTTAGGCCTTCTCCATTACTTTCTAGTGAAAGCGCCAGCAATGGAAGAGTCCTTCCTTAGCCGCTTCTTCCCAGCAGCCAACGTTCGGTCGCCTGAGCCTATAATTCTGCTTCATTTAAACTTCATCAACTCTTCCAGCCAAGTGGAAGGATCTGAAATAGACTTTGTAAGCTGCCAGGCCGTCTTATCCCTTTGTTAGGTAATGTATTCCGTCTCCAGTCCTTTATTTTTCTCCTATCTTCTTTTTTTTTTTTTTTACTTTCCCTTCTCTCTTATTTACGTTCTTTTCCCCTCATGCCCAAAATGAGATTACAGTATTTAAATATCTATGATAATCAATCAAGGGACTTTGGGCAGAGACTGAGGTTAATTTTTCTGAGCAGACCAAAGAGTCTTGAATCCTACTGGGGTTTTGGAGTTCAATTTGTGTTGCATGCTTATTTCACTGACTTCTCCAGCTCATTCCTTCATTCCTTCCTGAAATTGCTATTTTTATCGGCCTTTTCTAACTGTCAATTCAACACCTGCTGGGTTTTTTTTTCTCCACTCACTGGCTACGGTTCTCTTGAACCCCTTCATGATGCACACTTGTATGACAAGTATGGTTACATACCAGCTTACTTTCTGCTTGACTGCACCCCCCCCCCCCCCCCCCATATTTTTAAGGCTGCATTAAGTTGAACCTGTCCTTTACCCAAGCAACAGGTTCACTTTAAACCCAACTATGGACACTCTTGTCTTAAAGTGTATATAACCCCTAACGGTGAACTCTCATTTGCTCCCTTTTGGTCTATTAAATATACCACTGAAAATGTTTTGCTAGATCTGGCCACAAAAAAAATGGTCTGTTTATCATGTTAGAAATTTAGAGCTGCCCTGTACTCACTTTCTGTGTTATCTCAAGAAGAGGGATTAGCCCTCCTAGGTCTTGGGACTATATGGGACTATTATGTGGTGGAGGTAGGGGAGTGGGTGGGTTTGAGTAGTTTAGCAAAAGAAAACTGGACAGGGCTGATACTACTCACTCCACAAAAATGTTGTGCGTTGTCAACCCACAACAGGGCTTAGCAGCTCAATGCATTTGCAGATCAACAAGTATTTTTCTGTACTTGCAGGGTCTATAAAGGGAATAAACATGGGGGAAATGTGCAATACATATTTCCTTTCCTCAGAAGCCAATCCCCATCATGCAGGTTTACCTCTATGTCCTGCAAACTGGTTTGTTTCCTACACGGGATTAGTACAGCTCCAACTGTACTTCTTGGCCCATCTTGATGTAGGCACTGCAGGCAGTACCAGGACAGGCTTATCCAGTGCCTAGGTAGAAGATGTAAAACTTCACCCCCCATGCCCCACATGTCCTTCAGTGGAAATCCCTTTCCTACCTGCCACTGCGCTTATCTCATGGTTATTGCGTAGCTCAGGGTTCGTCGGGTTTCGGAAGTGCGCAGTGATATCCTGGGACCTTCCTTCTGTGTGCTCTCTGCCTCTGCTGGTCTCCCCTAGCTAATTGTGATTAGAGCCAGATACCTGTCAGCCCAGCCACATGACACCCCACATAAAAACTCTGAAACCAGGGCAGCTGCCCCTTCTGCCCCCCCGACCCCCCCTTGACCCAGTATTGGGGGAACCTGAAGAGGACAGAGGACTGCTGTGATTCTCATCTAAATTATCTCATTTAAAGTAACTATATAGCATAGAGGATACCGACAGAACCAAACACAGGAGAATTAAGGATTTTACAGATAGGCAGCAGAGACTTTTACGAAAACTTTTGGAGACGTTTGAATTTCGTGTTTTTTACTTTGATTTAATCAAATCTTGTTCAACATTTTCTTTTTTGTTATACAGGACCAACTCTGTATCAGTTTACATAATTTGTTTCCTGACAGCGGTGTTAATTACTGGTGCCCCTTTTCCTGTTGCTGGCAATTAGACAGTATTAAGTGGCACTAATAATGACTTGTCCTTGAATCCGCACACTAAAAAAAAGCCAGCTATGGAGAGAATTAGAGGTGAGCTATCAAGGGCCTTTTAGACTCAGCAATTAAGCGACAGAGATTCATTGGTTTCCTGTATTTTTTTTAAGTTAAACTCCTCCAAGCAAAATAAAATAACCCAGTTATGTATTTTTTTAAAGTGTATTTTTAATACAACTAGTATAATTACCCCCTTTTTTATTAGCTTTCTACAACTTCCAATAAAACAGCCTTCAGACACCCACAAGAAGTTCAGCCCTATAAACCTATTAGAACTGTTGTGTTGCATAGTGCACTCAGTCTAAAGCTGCCCATACACCTTGCGATCATCGGACGAAACTTTTCATCCGATGATCGAACCGTCATACGACTTTCGTACGGCGGCCCCCATCCTGCCCCGATTATCACAAGGTTGGATCAGCGGTAATTAGAATAAAGCACCTGGACGAATTGCGGTAATCGACCGCACGTATTTTTGTCTGCGCATGTGTAGTGTAGATCGTACGAATTTTGACGTACGGAAACGCCACCAACCTTGTGAAAATCGTAAGATCGACCGAAGTTTTCTAACCTGCTGGTTAGTCAAAAGTCGATCAATTGTACAGTATTTGCGGTTGTACACTGCCCATCAGCCTTACGAATATACGACGAAAGCGCGATCGCATACGAAAATCGGCCGATATTCGTAAGTTGTATGGGCACCTTAACACTATGGACATGCTTACAGGAGGATAGAGCACATGGATGGCTGCTCTTATTGTTTTATCATTAGGCTCTGGACGGATCATTCAAGCAGTCCCAAGGTGTACTACTGGAAGGCCAATCCCATTCAAAATTGATATCCCAGTTTTGCATTGTTGCTGGTAAGTGGAATCACATGATTAATTTTTTATAGTTCTGACACTCATTCCCACCAAAATTCCCAGATAAGGGGAGGAGACACAGACTGCTGTGGGATTTCTCCAATTCCCCAATAAATGACCTGTGCCTACCCAAATCTGAACTGTTCATTACAGCCAGGTGGACAAAGGGTATTGGATATTTAAATACAGGCTCAGCAGTCCCAAAGCAAACTTCCAGTCTAACAAATCACTTCACACTTGAAATACATTTAACATTTAATTGCATTTTGCCTGCCAAGTATCGCTGTTTAGTTACTCTCAGGATTCTCACTCATAGTCTGTAGGGTGACGACTATTTCCTGTTGCAGCTCTGTTGATTGCTTTGTCACCTTCCTGCTCACTAGACTCAACATGATCACATTGCTAAAGCAGTTCCTGCACTTACCTTCTATAAGCTGACTAAACTCCTCCCCTCCAGCTCCCAGTGCCTGAAAACATGTCCGATTAACCCCTTAGTTAAACCCAGTACAGCCTGGATTGCTCACTGCGCAACCTCCCACTTTCAGTCTGATCTCTGCTTTGCAGTCAGTACTAACAGGGTTTCTATATGCCTACAGTCACCCTTCAGATCACATTTGATCTAAATAGTGACTGTTGAAAAAATGTGAACGTAATGGTCCAATGACACGCAGTAAAGATAGTTCTTAGTACTGAAACGTTGATACATGAATTCCTTGTTGCTAAATAAATCATATGCCTCCCTTGATGTTGCTTACATAGCTATCAACGTTCTCAAATCTGCTTAGTGGTATGAAACCGGCACTGTGCTTTGCACACCACCTCTGCAGCAAATTTATATATACTAAATATATCAAACCACTACACCACCATCATTTCTTTGTGTATATACAGTGTATAGAGTGCATATATGTGTGGTGTGTGTATATATATAAATATATTCTCGTGTGTGTGTATAGGGAGGGAGTGGTGCCGCCCACCCCAGCCCAATAATATTAATTGTTCACCCCCTATCGAATCTGCCACTGGCCCTGTCGGCGCCCGGGGGACATGCCCCCCACCACCCCTGTGCCTCCCCTTCCCCTACACTGAGCCACTATTACCTGGCTTCTCCCCACTTTTTCTATGTCCCGCAGCCTGATCAGTCTGGGTACTGACGAGATGCCCCGCCTCCTGCAGAGCCCGCACTGTACTGAGAGACGCGCATTCCTTGTGACAGCCGCTGCTTGAGTCAGTGAGAGGCAGCCTTAATATGTACGTCGATCAGCCATAACATTATGACCACCTGCCTAATATTGAGTAGGCCACCCATTGCCACCAAAACAGTCCTGGCCTGTCGAGGCATGGACTCCACTAGACCTCTCAAGGCATGTTGTGGTATCTGGCATCAAGCCAACAGTAGCTGATCCTTTAAAGGAGAACTATGAGGTGAGTGTTTGTTTTTCACTCACCTCATAGTTCTAGCCGACCTGTGACAATGAGACTGTCACAGGTCGGCTCAGTAGATCGGGAGGTGAGCGAACACATACCGGCGTTCGCTCACCTCTCGATCCTGTCACGGCAGAGAGGCAGAGAGAAGGGAGGGGCTGGATTCTAGATAGGCAGAGCCAGCTGTCAGTCACGCAGCTGGGCGGATCCCGGCACAATTGTCGGGATCCGCTTCAGCTGCGGCGTCTCAGTATACCGCGAGCTGCAGCTCGTGGTATACTGTGGCACCTCCAGTATACCGCGAGCTACAGCTCGCGGTATACTGAGCCTAGGGTGACGGGAGGACACTAGTTTGTGTCCTCCCGTTACCCTAAGGAGAACTATGGGGAAAAGCCTTAACCCCATAGTTCTCCTTTAAGTCCTGTAAGTTGCGAGGTGGGGCCTCCATGAATAGGACTTGTTTTTCGGTTGGCGACCGCTGGCATAGAGGACTGCAAGACCAGTCAGAGATAGAATACTAGGAGAACATTTTAAAGGATGCAATTATATTAATCTGTCATCACTTAAACCAAATATATATTTTAAAAAAAATATTACCTAGAAAGGGCTTTTAATACTTCCCTATGCCGCTGCCTGTGCTGCCACTCTTTGCTAACTTGAAGATAACGTTGGTGAAGGATATTTTGCATCCAACACTTCTGGTAGCGTCAGATGCTAGCTTGCCCATTGAGCGCTGTGGTTCCATCTGTTGGTCCTTATGTGCTACGGGACACAGTAGTAACTCAGGGGCTGACAGGAGGAACTTCTTCGCTTTCAGTCTCTTTAAGAACCTGCTTGACCAATAGTCAAGATAATGCTTGGAGGCTGTGTTTCAGCATTGTGCAGCCACAAATTTTTTTTCTCAGATTAAGCATTTTTATTATCTTCTTTTGTTTGTAAAGTATGCTGTGGGACTTTTTAGGTAAGTTTAGGGAGTTCAGGTAACCCACATAAAGCAATGCAAAGGGATGAAAGCCTTCCCTACAGCCTGTGGTTGCCAGGGTGAACTAAAAGGGAGGGGCAAGTGATACATGAGGAGGGAGCTGTGTGGGAATGAATTGTATGAGAACGTGATGGTTGAGGTGGAATAGGCTTCCTATGAGTCTTAAGGGATCGCTTAAAGGCAGTCAGAGTGGGAGATAGACGGACAGGTTGGGGTAAAGAGTTCCAAAGGATGGGAGAGACTATAGAGAAGTCCTGGAGGCGAGCATGGTAGGAGTTGACAAGGGAGCTTGAAAGCAGGAGGTCGATGGAAGTGCGGGGGGAACGATTAGGGTGATACTTTGAGACAAGGTTGGAGATATAGCCGGGGGCAGAGTTATGGATGGCTTTGTAAGTGGTTGTTAATATTTTGAATTTTATCCTTTGGGCTATCGGAAGCCAGTTGAGGGATTGGCATAGGGGGGTTGCAGACACTGAGCGGTTGGTCAGGTGGATGAGTCTAGCAGCTGCATTCATGATAGACTGAAGGGGGACTAGCCTGTGTAGTGGAAGGCTAATGAGGAGGGAGTTGCAATAGTCAAGACGAGAGATAACAAGGGAGTGGACGAGTAGTTTTGCGGTTTCATTGGTTAGGAAGGGGCGTATTTTGGTGAAGGCGGCAGGATTTGGATAGTGATTGGATGTGGGGAAGAAAGGTGAGGTCCAAGTCAAGGATGATACCTAGCACCTCGGCGTGGGGGGAGGGTTTGATAGTTGTGTTATCAATCTGATAAAGATGTCTAATAGGTTTGCATTACCAGTATGCTCCACCACATCATGTATATTAGGATATTTGTGGTGTGGTATGTGAAACAAATCCCAAGAATCCTGGAGCTGTCCTACACACTTGGTGGCTATGTGTGGTATTTACCATAGGCCTATTTAGCCCTTTCCCCATTGTGCTAGTTAGTTGAACTGTTGTGGAATTCACGTAGGGAACGATTTTCACCGAAAATAATATCAATCAAACTATCAAAGCTTCCGTTTTGTTGCGGAACCATCAAGAGAGCGGAACAACAAAGGGAAAATAAAATAAATAAAAGATTCCCTGTGAGGCCGGTGTCAGGATAGTGTTTGCGTTGCTGACATTTGCATTTTGCAGGCAGATGCAGCAACCTGACAAAGTGTTCTTCAAAGCCTGCCTGGAAAGCACACATTTTTACCGCACACGTTACTGACAAATCTCACTTTATCCTTACAAATGACAAGGATTAGAAAGTGCTTTCTTTTAAACGGTGAAATTACCTGAAAATGTATTCTCAACGCATTGGCGGATGCACTTATTTCTTGAATGAGTGATAGTAGCTTCTGGCCCTTTAGTTTAGTAATTCAGAACATACTTAATCACTTGTCCCAACCAACCCCTTCCCACTTAGACAGTTTCCATGACTTCAGGAGGTAAAAGGTATAAGGCTACCTAGCGACATGAGACATCAATCATAAGAAATGGAAAGTTGTAAGTGGAGTATTCCCTTGAAGAACAAGTTGAGGTTTAGCTATAAAAAGTCTCCAACTCTCACTCATACCGCAACCGCTTCCCTTACCCCATCAGGGCCCTCGGGCGGCCGCTTGCCTTGCGGTAGCGCCCGGTACTTTTGATCGATCACCGGCCTGGCTGTGGGGGTGCCCTGAACCTTACCCCACTGGGCCCCCCAACAGCCTCAGGCCCTGGGCCCTCGCACCGGTTGCACCGGCGGTAGTTCCGCCACTGGTGGTGACCTCCCACTGTTTACATCCTCCATTCAGAAATCTTCTACGAGCCATCCATCCACGGCCCACTAACCTCTGTATAAGGGTGCTGTCCTCCCGTGGCGTTTAAATCCTCCATTCAGAAATTCTCTCCAACCATCCATGGCCCACTAACCGCTATATGAAAGTGCTGGCCTCCCATGGTGTTTAAATCCTCCATTCAGAAATTTTCTCCAACCATCCATGGCCCACTAACCGCTATAATAAGGTGGCGGCCTCCAAGGATGTTTACATCCTCCATTCAGAAATGTTCTCCGACCATCCATGGCCCACTAACCGCTATAATAAGGTGGCGGCCTCCAAGGATGTTTACATCCTCCATTCAGAAATGTTCTCCGACCATCCATGGCCCACTAACCGCTATATAAAGGTGGTGGCCTCCTAGCATGTTTACATCCTCTATTCAGAAATCTTCTTGGCACCATACATGGCTGCACAGTAACTTATACACTTGAGGGCCATACCTGTAATGTTGGGGCCTTACTCCAACAGTTTGGCCCATTGAACTCTATAGATGTTTTTTGCACAGTCGTGGACAGCGCAGATAAGGTCTTACGCATATCAACACTGCCACAAATATTTGGAATTTTACTTGTGTTTCCATTGGGTGGTGTCAGGATACCGTGCACAGGTGTCCCCACACACTGCATGCAGGTATCTATACGGGAGGACCAAATACGTGACCACAGCAGACAATGCTTATGAACTTATAGTTTATTAAACACACCAAAATCATAAAAACACAAGCAACCCAATCAACACCCACAAGTAACATAAAATAACTTAACTAGAAGCAAACAGCGAAATCACACATAGACGAAAACAGGACGAGTGAACCTGGGAGCAGGGCAACAAGAGGGGAGCCACAGATCAGTACTCAGGGTTCAAGGAGGCTACAGGATACAGGATACAAGAAACAGGAACCAGGATACAGGCAATAGGATTCAGGTATGGCGACAGGATACAGGTTAGGGCGATAATACTGGAGACACCTGCAGGTGAGCACTGGAATTGCAGAACCAGGTCCCAGCGCCACCTGGAGATGCTCTGGTCCCTGACAGGTGGACAGTCTTTTTGCCTGCTTACCTTATTATCTTGAGACAGTTACGACCTGCCACATGTTTATTTTATGAATAAACAATACAAATCTTTTATTTCAAAGTCTGGCAAGCACTGTTTTTTTTTTTGGATGTTGAAGAGTTACATTTTTTTCTATAGGTTTTTCTGTTTGTGATACCATTGGAATGGTTGTCCCTAGGGATGCACTGATACCTATCGAGTACCAATGCCGATACTTGGCATTTTCATGAGAACTACCAGGGTTGCAGCGGTTGCAGCTGGGACCTGGCTCTGGTGCTCCACCACTGTCCTGAAATCATTAGTCTGTATTGTAGAAAAACTGTCACATGACAATACATAAAAATGTATCAGTACTCGTACTTGTAAGTACTTGGGCAAGTACCAGTACTTGTACTCGCAAAACTAGTATCGGTGCATCACTGTATTTATATTTATAAAAACAAAATCACACATTAAAACGGAGATGTAAAAATCCCAGGAGCTCCGTGTGCTCCTTACAAATGACAGCGGCCTCCCAACTTTTGAATTTTTCTCTAGTCTAGTCTTGGAGCTCAAAGGTATCTGTACTTGTACTTGTACCGAGTACTGTACTTGGTATCGGTGCATCCCTAGTTGTCCCTCACTTCCTTTCTCTGAGGAATGAGGGGACCATGACCTGTACAGCACCATTGACCCCTTTACTTCAGCTTACCAAATGGGCTGCCTGTGGTCTGTGGAGGCCACAGGCCCACTTTACTATCCTGGTACTGCTTTATCTCCACCGTTGTGCACAGGTTTGGAGAAACGTTCTAGCAAATGCTGCAGAAAAAAAGAAAAGGAAAATGAAATACGGCGGGTTACTTATTTATAGCTCTTGGTTGCCGCTCGAGCTTGCTGATAGATTTTCCCTGTTTTCTAAAGAAAATGAGTACAAAAGCCAGTACATTTATTTTTGTCAGTCACAGCTTTCTCATCTGCTCTGTTTAACATGCCAGCCCCGAAAATTATCTCTGGTGTTGTCAGGAAAATGGAAGGAGATGATATGAGGAGCTAGTGTTCATTTGTCGAGGACAATTCCTCATAAAGTATGGGAGCGAGAAGATGAAACCATTTATCAGTACAACGAGTAGTCATCATTTGTGGGGACAGGCTTGTTTTGCATCATGAGAACAAAAAAAATATATATATTTATATATAGATTTTCTTTTCTTGTGAGAACCCAAAGAAACTGTAGATATAATCAAACCAGAAAAGCCGCCCGTGATTTGTTTGTCACCGAAAGTCATTTTCTGCTTTGGTTTTGGGTTGTCAATTTATACCGTGGTATTGAGGAATGGGCAAAACAGGACTTGTTTTTCGAGTATTAGGTTTTCTTTTTTAACGAGATCATTGAAGTTAGACAGCAGTGTGTCTGTGTGCTGGTTATAGCTTTAGCAAATTCTTAAAGCTGAACTCCAGGAAAACAGCGCAATACACAGAGAAAATACTGGAGCTGTTTTGACTGCCAAAGGATTTGTATTTCTGTCCATTCAATTCAGCTTTGTCATTCACAGAGTAAACCAGCTCTACCGCCTGAGCCATTTGATGACCAGCAGTTCAGTAACACTTAAGCTGGCCACACACTTTTGTCTTGCGATGGTTGTAAGGTAATTAAAAAAAAGTACGATCTGGCCATCTTGGACAGGCAGATCGTACTTGCGATAATCGCAAGCCCGCCCTGCTGAGGGGCTTCCGATGACCGCAATGCTGAACGGGCAGTGTGCGCTTGCGCACACCGGCCCGCGCGGCATTTACTTCACGAGCCGAAAATCGTGCGATTCTCGGCTGGTTTTCGAATATGCTCGAAAGACAAAAGTCGTGCGACCGTACAGTAGAAACGGTCGCACGCTTTCCACCCACCTTGCGATAATCGCACGATCGCGGGATTTCCCGCGATTATCGTACGATATATCGCAAGGTGTGTGGGCACCTGTCAGCAAAAGTCCCGCACCGCGCATGCGCAAAGGTCCCGCACCCCGCATGCGCAAGGGTCCCGCACCGCGCATGCGCAGAGATGAAGGAACCCGCGCATGCGCAGTACACGCCCTGCCCACGGAATGACGCGCCAACGGGCGCACCGGAAGTGACGCGCATATGGCGCGGAAACACGCGCCAAAAGGCGCACCGGAAATGACGTGCTTCATAGATTCCATGCCCTATTTAAACCCAGCTCACACGGCCGTTAGTTGCTGGTTTGTCTTTCCAGCCTGTGTGTGTTCCTTGAATCCTGTTTTGCCTGGTCCTGCTTACTTCTGAACTCCCTGGATTTTGACTCGTTTCTGTTTTGCCGACCATCCCCGCTTGCTGCCTGCCTTTTGACCTCGGACTGTTTTCTGGATTTTCCTTCTGCCTGCTCCATTCTGTACTGCATCGGATCTCCTGGCTATTTGACCCCGGCTTGTTGTGACTACGGATACTGGATTTCCCCAAAGCACTCGTGCCACTCCTTGTCTGCCTGGCCTTTGTCCCCAACATCAAAGGCCACAAGACATGAGGTGCAAGAGAAGCCTCCTCAACCTTCGGTCTCCATACTAGGTATGTGATAGCACCTTTTAACAGTCCACGGTCGCTGACAAGCTCTGTTGCTGGGCCCCAATTCCTCCATCGCTGGGCCCCACCTCCTCTTTTACTGCCGACGCTGGGCCCCGCCTCCTCCGCAGCTGCAGGCTGTCACTGACTAAGCAGCGGCTGTGAGGAAGAACGCGGCGCTGCACACATCACTGACAGGTTGTCAGTGATCTGAACAGCGGCGCGTTCCTCCTCACAGCCGCCAGTGACAGTCAGCAGCCTGAGATGCCATAGCGACCCAGGTGGCCCGCACGGCATCAGGGGGATGTCCTGGCCGGGCCCCCCTTTTCCCCCGGGCCCCATAGCGGCTGCCTGGGTTGCTATGGCGATTTGTGCCACCACTGCATAAGCTCATAGAATGAGGACGGGGGTATTGCCACAGTTGCTGTTTCCATATTCTAGCTACATTCATTAGGTGTATGATAAAGTGATCCAAATTTTTTTGTGTGTTGGATAGCATGGGTTTTGCTTTTTTATGTCAGTGAGCAGCACAGTAGTGACATCACCAGATCTCATGCCAGGTGTCCTCAGACTGACAGTCAGAAGCTTGATGTCTTAAATCTCATGCTGCAGATATACAGCCTCTAGGGCTTTGGCCTAGCAGAGCCTAGGAGCATTCACACGCCAGGAGGAGCAGTGCTATATTTTAGAAGGAGTACAAGAGAATGGGTCAATTTTTCATGATACTGCTGAGGCACTGTTAACATGGGTTAAATGTTCCCTATATCACTACAAATCTTTACATTTTTAGTTCATTTTAAAGAGATGATGAGTGCACTGTTTATTGTAGACTAGGATTAACAGATTTAATATTCTAAATCCTTGGTTCTCAACGGGTGGGTGGTGACCCAAAAGTGGGTCGCAAGCCCATGTTCAGTGGGTCGCTGCATGCCTTCCACTTTTCTAGGTGAGAGGCTCCTCTGCCTCCCCTAGCACAGCACTGTCAGTTCTCGTGCCAAGGAGCCATTCAAAATATACTGCCTGGCGCCGAGTGTCATCTTGAGGTGGGGTGGACTGGGGGTATGGCCGCGGTGGGAGCTCCATTCATATGTGAATTGCTTATAGCTCCCTCACGTGTCCTGAGGATCCAGTCCAGTTCTTGTAAGGTAAGGAGACTGGGTGGACCTTTAAAAAAAATAAAATGTTGGAGTGTGTGTGAGATTGTGTCTCTGGTTGTCTACGCATGTCAGTGTATTTGAGGGCCCGTTTACACTAGTATAGTGCATTAATCGTATAGTACCGTGTGATTAATGCACTGTACCACGCACTCGCACCTATTTGTGCATTCTGGTGTGGGAGGTGTGTTGTGTTGTCATTCATTTGAATGGTACCCCAAACGCACCTCCCACCCACAGTTCGTACACCTGCTCTGAAACCCGCAGTACCCTAGTGCCGTCCGTTCCATTTGCAGTGCAGACTTAGGTCGGGACTTAATGACCAAGGACAAATGTGGGTCCTGAGGTTACACAAGTTGACAACCACTGTTCTAAATACTAGTAATGAGAGCTTCCTGCAGTCTGTCAGTGCAATAATTTGTACTCTATACACAGTCCTATCATTTTATTTCTTAAAATGTTTATGTTGTGCTACAATAACGGTCCACATATAATCACCTTGAAAGAGTTTGCTTGCAGATAAATGCATAACAAAAAAAAGCAACAACAGGTATTTAGCTGGTGATCCCAAACATTTTTTCACACTTGGAAGGTTTTAAAACGTAATCTTTTTCAGTCATTGACTTCCTTCTGCTCAGCCAGATCCCGTTCACTTGTCCCTCTCTAAAAAAAATACGCACACCTCTAAAATCTAAAGAGTCATGACAACAGAGGGGACATCAGAGTGTCACATACATCCAAATGTTGTGCTTGAATTAGGCTTGAAGAGAGAAAAAGACCAAACACGGGTTTGCATCCATGGAAGCCTCTGTTGTTTGCTGATAAAGTGTTGTGTTTTGAATGCAATGCCGTAATCTGGGCAGCAGCAGGAGGGACAATTGTAGAATAAAGCTTTACAAAAGTGCTAATTAAAGCTATTCTTTCTTGCCCCCTTGACTACTAATGAGACAGGAGGGTTAATTAAATTGTTGCTGTTGAGGTTATCCTTTTGTGTCTTCGCCACTTTTTCTTATTAATGTTGTCTTTTGATCACCATTCCGAAACACTTATGCTGGGAGTTACAAGGCTTTTCCTCACGTTTTAGGTCAATTATCCATGTACCTTGAATTTAAGGACAAATTGGGAAAAGGGAGGAGTTTTTTTTGCATCAAATCAATTATTATTATTTGTATTATTATTATTTCTGTTCCTGTTTAGAACATAATATATTATGAAATAATATATTATTAATAATATTTTTATTTCTTTGGCACCCACCGGGACCAAACTCTCTACAAAACAAATAAATAAACAAACGCGTGTACTTTAAAGTAAATCTGTCAGTAAACAAACTTGCACAAATCATAATGTGTAAATGATGAAAAGCCAAAGATCCCCGTCAGTGATAACAGAAAATCAAGGCCCTAAATATTTTCATTCTGTCCATAAAGTTCCGTATGGTATCCACCAGGTCCGTCTGTCTTAACCTCCTTTCATCAGAGAAACTCTCTGGTCTCTGCAGACATCACAGACACATACACTCAAAATTTTCAGTTTGTGGGCTGCCATTCGGTCTGTCTTCCGCACCTCCATTTATTTACCAAGGTTCTAGTCCTTGTAGTTGCCTTCTTATGCTCTCATGGGATCCCCATTGTTGGTTATCTGGAAAATCTCCTGTTGGGGGAACAGTCAGCACATGTCCTGACTGTAAATGTGGCATGGAAGGTTCAGACCTTGAAAAGATTTGTTTGGATCGTGAACGTTTGGAAGTCTACTTCTGATTCTACACACAGCTCAAGCCAGAGTTTTTCTTCCCCAAGTAAAACTTCAAACTCTTCTCTCCCAGACTTGGACTTTTTAGTCATGGTGTTTTTGGTAGCCTTTTTTGAGGCAGTCCTTGTTGTCTAATTTTTATCTGGACCACTTCAACTCATCATGTCATCGAGGGAACAGTTGGCTCAATCTCTAAACAAACCAATTTACCTAACACTAAGGACCAAGTTGTTGCTGACCTAGTGGCTCAGGAATCCAGCCTTGGAGTTGAGAATCCTTGCGAAATCCTTCTGATCTCTTAGAAGATCGTCACAACAGAAATGGAGAAGGATTTGGGGGTCATTGTAGACCACAAACTGAAAGGTAGTTTGCAGTGCCAGGCTGCTGTTAACAAAGCTAGCAGGGTCTTGTCCTGTATTAAAAAGGGGATGTATTGCAGGGACATGTCTATAATTTTGCCACTTTATAGATCATTGGTTCAACCTCATCTGGAGTACGCGGTCCAGTTCTGGTCACCAGTACTAAGAAAAGATGTCCTTGAGTTGGAAAAAGTCCAGCGGAGGGCAACCAAACTAATTAGGGGTATGGAGGACCAGAGCTACGAGACAAGGCTATTAAATTTAAACATGTTCACATTGGAGGTGAGGAGTTTAAGGGGGGATATGATCTCCATGTACAAAATGTTCAATGGTGGTAACAACATTAGCGATAAACTGTTTAAAATTAACTCCGTTACAAAAACTAGAGGCCACCACCTAAAATTGGTGGGAAAAAAATTCCAGCACAAGGGGCGAAGGGGGTTCTTCACAGTAAGATCAGTTAGGGTCTGGAACTCACTGCCACAGGCGGTGATTTCAGCAAATAATGTGGAATTGTTCAAGAAACTTTTGGACGATTTCTTAAGGGACCGTAATATACAGGGGTACAGGTACTCCTAGAATGAGATCCTAATAGGTTGGACTTGATGGACTAATGTCTTTATTCAACCTCAAATACTATGTAACTATGTAACAGACGCTAGCCTGGCAGGCTGGGTGCAATCCTGACTCCTGATCAACATTCTGGAGCTTCAAGTAACTTGGTTGTCTCTACAATGCTGAACATCTCAACTGGAGCGTCTACCGATCAGGATTCAGCCAGACATTGCCACAGGGGAAACCAGCCTTCAGGTAAGCACCAGACATCTTGCCAAAATAGAAACGATTCACGCACGTGCAAATGCGCATTTGTGAATATGCCCTCTAGAAATGCATTGCTTTTTGTATTTTGCGTGTTTATGCGCACATTTGTTTAAAGCCAGAAAGTTTACTTTCCCGGAAAATCTAATATCGCACATGGAAGGCATACTGAGGGGAATTTATTAAAACTGGAGCAGACAAAAACAGTTAAGATTTGAAAATGAAAGAGAGATGCTGATTGGTTGCCATTCACATCTGTTCCAGTTTTTGTCTGCTCCAGTTTTGATAAATTCCCCTCACTGTGTTTGGGTGCAAGGGAACTTTCATCTGAGAAAATTATCTGCGGGATGATTCCTGGCATGTATACAATAGGCCTGGACCAACATATACTGCTTTAGGTACTATTAGGGGTCAGATCGTAGCCTTTGCGATCTTGTTCCAAAAGACTTGGAGCCACTTTTTCTTTAAATAAGACCTTTTTGCAGGGTATTTCTCATGTTGCTTCCGCTACGCATGCACCTGTGTCTCCATGGGAGAAATGTGCTTCAAAAAATTACTTTTGAACATATCAGGAATATTCTCCTTTCCAGGTTTACTCACATGGTTGGATTCCTTGTTGTCATCACCTCTGTGTCTGAACTTTGACTTGTTAAGAACCTTCGCTGGTCTTCAACAAGGACAATGTGGTGTTAAGGCCTAGAGCCTTCTTCCCTCCCAAGGTGGTTTCAGACTTTTACTTGAGTCTAATAGGGGTGGACACCTGCTGTCAGAATACAATAGTCACAGAGGAAGATTTGTCCATCTTCACTGTTTAGCATGGATGGGGGAATCTGTTTGATTTTTTTTTTAGTTCAGTTCACAGGCTGAATGAAAAAAATGTATTAGTTTATGGCAAGCTTTAACCAGGACATTGTGCTGCTGAGATATTCCTTTATTGTTTGGATGTAGTTCAAGCTGTGCGTGTCTACCTCGTAGCCACTGCCTTTAGAAAGGCTAACTCTCTCTTTGACAAATCCGATGGTCTCCATAAAAGGGGAACCAGCTTCTTGTTCATTTCTTGGTGGTTCAGACAGTTCATCATTCAAGAGTATGGTCTTAAAGGAGAACTTTGGGGTTAAGGCTTTTCCCCATAGTTCTCCTTAGGGTAACGGGAGGACACAAACTAGCGTCCTCCCGTCACCCTAGGTTCAGTATACCGCAAGCTATAGCTCGCGGTATACTGAGACGCCGCAGTATAGCGGTATACGGAGACGCAGCAGCTGAAGCGGATCCTGACAATTGTGCCGGGATCCGCTCAGCTGCGTGACTGACAGCTGGCTCTGGCTATCTAGAGGCAGAACCAGCTGTACCCGCCCCTCCTCTGTCCGTTCCGCCAGGCAGCGCTGGCGGATCGGGGAGGGGGGAATCCAGCCCCTCCCCTGTCACGGCAGAGAGCCGTGACAGGATCGAGAGGTGAGCGAAGGCCGGTATGTGTTCGCTCCCCTCCCGATCTACTGAGCCGCGACCTGTGACAGTCTCATTGTCACAGGTCGGCTAGAACTATGAGGTGAGTGAAAAGCACTCACCTCATAGTTCTCCTTTAAAGGAGTCTCTCTATCTAGTGGTTAGCACTTCTGCCATGCAGCACTGGGGGTCCCTGGTTCAAATCCCAGTCAGGACACTATCTGCAAGGAGTTTGCATGTTCTCCCTGTGCTTGTGTGGGTTTTCTCTGGGTATTCTGGTTTCCTCCCACATGCCAAAGACATGCTGGAAGGTTAATTGGCTCCTGTCTAAATTGGCCCTGTATGCATATGAGATAGGGACCTTAGATTGTAAGCTCCTTGAGAGCAGGGACTGATGTGAATGTGCAATATGTAAATCTCTGCGTAAATTGATGGCACTATAGAAATACCTGTAATAAATCTATAAATAAATAAATATATTGGCAGTAATCTTACAAAACTAAATATATATATATATTTCACCCAGTGGTGTATTTTGGTTTGGGGCTGCCCTAGGCAAGATGAAACTCGCCTCCCCCCAATCTAAATTTTCCCCACTCTTTTCTGTTTTTAAGACTTTTTGCGTAACCTGTCAGCGCACGTGCTGTATCAAGCTTTTGACAGGTTGCGCTATTAGTGTAGCAGGGAAGACGATGGGATCTCAGGTTGGCTCTGCAGGATCTATGGTTTGCTCTGTGAAGGATCTCAAGTGGGCTCTGCAGGTTCTCAGGCTGCAAAGCCCACCTGAGACCCTGCAGAGCCCACCACAGATCCTGCAGAGCTCACTTGAGACCCTACAGAGCCCATCATATACCCCACAGATCCTGTACAGCCCACCTGAGACCCCCACAGAGCCCACAATAGACCCTGCATAGCCCACCACAGATACTGCACAGCCCACATGAGACCAGAATCTTTGCTGGGCTCTGCAGGGTGCCTTTATCTGCACATGTATGATCTTCTCACCTGCAGCTCCCCAGCCTGTCTCCTGACGACATCCGCTGTCAGCTCGAGCCACCCGCTGCTGGACCCCGGCCTTCTCCACCGCCCGACCAACACTGCTGGGCCATGACTCCGCCTTCTCCTCCAGGGCAGCCTCGCAGCCGGTTAGGTAGCCTGAAGACGGCCTAATTCTGTGCAGCCAGGCTCGTCTCAATGTTTTGGGGGTGGCATTTAGAAAAAAAAACTTCTAAATGAGTCACTCGATAAGCCATGAGACTCTGCTCTGATCACTCTTTCATTGTGAGCTATTGAGGACTGTAAACAACATGCTTTTCAAGTTGCAATTAGAGAGCCTGCAAAACACATGAGGGTGCCTAAAGCATCACCTACTGGCTGAAAGAGAGAAAGCCAAATATTAATATACGGTATTTATTATTTACCTGACTATTATTTTTAAGTTCTGACAATAGTAACTAAGAAAAAGACATGATGTACAATAGCCAGTATACATACAAAATAGACAAAAATCCAGTATGAGCAGATTACACCCACAGCAATAATCTCATTTTCAATTTTATATATGTTTTTGATTCCTGTACATATTTTTTTCTTTCTGTACCGCTGTCCTTTTTTGTCTCCTCTTCCCATGATGAGTGTTTATTGCAGAGTTATAATAGGTTTTTGTTGCTGTAAGCTTCTACAAATCACATAGACTGCTAACAAAAGGATGATAAGAGAGATATGAAACTCATCTTGCCGTATTGTTTTCTAGACTCCGATGGTGTAATACTAATGCCTTTCCCCCCCTCAGAGGCTTGCGTTCAGAGGATGTCGCTAGCTTCTGCCTGATGCTTGATGGTATTTAGAGATCCCAGGTCATGGCGGACTATTAAACCGCAATATTTATTTCATAATGTGTCACCACCAAGCCCCTGAATGTCAGGTACACAATAAATATGACGTTCTGTCAACATTGAAAGGACCTGGCCTAGTCAAAGCTTGGTAAATCACCCTAAGCTTTTACTCTGCGGTTCTAACCCATGACCATTGCCTTTGAACAATGATAACTTTACCTAGATCTTGATGCTGACACATAGCCGGCACTTGGAATGAAGACAGTGGGAAGGATGTAATTAGTTTATTCCAGCCAGCTCAGGCCTGAAATAAACTGAAATTAGGTCAGGGAAATTAATATCCGTGCTCGCTGACCTCGTTTTTTTAATATTTATTTTTGGTACCCTTTGTCTGACATTTTTATTTTAATTTAATAACTTATCGGTTCCTATTAGTATTATTAGAAAAAGTATTCTGGAAATGTAAAGGAAATATTCTTAGACTACCCGCAGAGAAGATCGTCAGCTGATCCAGGCCCTGACGGGGAACAGTTGTATTTCTGTGGACACACTGCAGTCTCTGTAGACACCTCCTGGATGACTGATGTTAGAGGAAAAAATATTTGTTTGGAATTACTCTTGTTTCATTTTTACTAGAGCCAGAGGTGTCTGCAGAAAGAAACATTTATGACTAAGGCTGCAACCAACTAATCGATTAATCGATAAGGAGAAAGTAAGGCACTCTCCTTACCACTGGGCACCAGTTGCAGGAGTTTGTGTCCCCTTCGATCCCTTCTGGGAGCAGAGGGGACACAAAGCCGGTAGGCACGTCTAGTGCCAACTTATAAAGGAAAAAAACACAACAGGACAAGGGTTTACAATCTGTCCAAGTTCTTCTCTTAAAGGAGAACTAGAGTGAAAATCACTCACCCTCATAGTTCGTGCTGATGTGTGACAATGAAACTGTTACACGTCGGCTCAATAGATCGGAAAGTGAGTGAACACATACCGTCGCTCGCTCACTTCTCGATCATGTCATTGCAGAGAGCTGCGACTGTCAGTCATGGCTCTCTGCAGGGATTCCCCCCCCCCCTCGCTCCGATCCTCCAGCGCTGACTGGCGGAACGGACGGGGGATGGGGCTGGTACAGCTGGCTCTGCCTCTAGATAGGCAGAGCCAGCTGTGACTCACGCAGCTGGGTGGATCTCTACAGTAATGTTGGCGGTCTCAGTATACCGTGTGCTGTAGCTCGCGATATACTGATCTTTGGGTCACGGGAGGACACTAGTTTGTGTCCTCCCGTGACCCTTAGGAGAACTATGGGGGAAAACACTTACCCCATAGTTCTCCTTTAACTATAGACCTAAATAAGGCAGGATATGAAGATGGTCTACTGATGCCTATGCATAGCTCCCAACTTTCTGAGATGAGAAAAATTGACACTTTTAGCACACACTATGTAGAGAAAGGATACACACCTACCACACCCTCATGTCACACTCCCCTTTATGCAGTCCATGAAGAATTAATATGTAAAAATGAGAGGTTAATCCCACAAGTGTAATATGTAGAATTGTTTAATATGTAAACACTTTTGAGAGTTTAAGTGTTTTTTTTTTGTTTTTTTTTTAAAAATAAAGGTCTGCACATCAGAGCAGAAAGAGGATGGATGAGCTAATGGGTTTGGTTTTGGGAAGTCCTTGCAAAAAAGGAACAGCTGAAACCCAAACCTATTGTCACTGTAAGACCTCCGTCAGATGAGCGTACACATCTGTATGGTGTGCACGTCCAAAAAGAGACCTTTTCCTGGGAAGGACAGTTCCAGCCTGCAGTTCCCTATGAGAGGATGTTGCTACACACCGACCAAGTGCGGGCACCCAGACCTGCACGCATGTGTAGGGTCGGTGTGTATGTGATGTACAGGTGGCTACATAGAGTTACAAGCTGGTCTGTCTCTCCTTGGAGCAGGTCTCTGCACGGGCAATGCACGCCTGCACGAATGAGGCCTTAGATGTTTCATAGCTTAACTATGAATGCACAAGGAGTTATTAGCCGTACTGAAAGCTCTGAATAACATTTACATTGTCAGAAGCGGCAAGAAAAATGTGTTCATGAGAAAGATTGAAATTCAATTGTAGGGTGGAGTTGGGAACTCTGATGCAGAGATTATATTTGTCAGAGCTCTCAAGAAATTTATATGATTCAAGATCTAAAAATCTATCCAAAGTAAAAAAATATTTTAGCTGGACTGACCCTTTAAATAAAGCTTAAAGGGACACAGGAGGACAGAGCTGCTACCTCTCCTAGCTGATAAAGATGAGAAGTGGGTGTCATAGAGGGCAGAAGAATTGGACCCTCAATGTTTTTTTCAGGTTGGTATTACAAACCTTCAAAGTAGTTCCGTAGCTTCTGTGTTGCCTATCGCAGTCACTCAGATGACACCTCTCATATGTCCAGAACTAGTTGAAAGATGGATTTGAAAGAGACCACTGATTATTTTTTTGATGCCAAATTTTTATAAGTATGTCCCACTGTCAAACAAAACCGCATCTAGATATCATTGTCATCTCACGTGGCCAATTTTTTCTTTTTAATCAGTGATGACCTGCTATTTTTAATGAGATGCAATGCAGGTAATTAAAGATCATTTTGCTGGAAGCCACTTCATTCCTGAAGACAGAAAAGGTCCCGCTTGTGCTCAAACTAATATTTAATAACCCCAGATAAGTTTTAGGATTTTTTTATTATAATGGAAAAAATAAAGTTAATGAAAATACCTTCTTGAGAATAAAGTAAGGCTTAAGTTCTTTAAGTTTTATTTTTTTCATACTTGCAATCTTTTTCTTAAATTATGTAATTTTTGCAATTATATTTTAATCTAACAGCCATATTGAGAATATCTCTTTAGCTATAGTGGAGCCATATTGTTACCCTCAGCCTCTGGCTTTCGGGGTCAGCCAGGTTCTTAGAATTTGGATGTGAACAAGCTCATTCCTACATTACATTCAACCAAAAGCAGCCATTGAAATACCCAAAACTGATCATTCACTTCTGCACTCTGCAGTGTTAGCTCAAGTAGTGATGAGCTTGGGCTTGATGCGCCTGAGTTCACCCAAGCCCGCTGAAAGCTATGACTGCTGCCCCCCCCCCTGGCCTAATCAGTTGCGGAGTGGAACATTCCCCACCCAGTAGTTATATGTCATAAAGAGGCGGAGATTGCCCCCACCACAGCTGCCGCTGCTGATTAGGCTGGGAGGGGGCAATGGCAGTCACAGTATTGAGTGGGCTTGGGCAAACTCATGTGAACTGGGTTCGCATCTAGGCTCATCTCTAATCTCAAGCAGTGTTTGCCCTGCCCAGATCTCTCTATGGATTTTTGCCTCCTGAATGCTTGCAAACTGCCACCCTATGAAAAGCAATTCACTTTGGATCATTTGTTAGAGCCTGCCGTGAAAGAGAAGGAGGCCTTATGTTGCTGAGGTTTATATATGACTGAGGCACTTGCTGGTGGCACAGTAATTAAAGCATATTTAGTTGTTACAAGGACTGTGGCACATGTATACAGCAAGAAGGCTCAGGTCCTATAATGGTGTTCCTTTAATGTGACCACACCCACCGCTTGCCGCAGCATGCCATGCCGATTGCATCATTTTTCCCAACACAGTACCCATGGGAGTCCCAGGTCTTGCACCATCCTAGCCCTGCCCTCTGCTTATTACTACAGTCTAGACCTGAGCAAGCACTAATACATCAGGTATAATACCTGCATGGACAGCTTTGTTACTTCATTTTTATGTATGTAGTGCTTTTCCATCATTTCTTTTCTGTGCAGAATGATTGTTCTTGTGGTTAATGTCTGAAGTCATTCTTTAAAACCTTGGGATCATGTTGTACAGCTTTTTGTTTAGCCCAATAACTGACTTTCTTATATATGTTTAATACAAGTATGGCATTAGGTTAGCAATATGCCTCTTGTAGAGCTACACCATTTTAAATGAATGAACCCATAAATTATCACGTACCTGGTTGGAGACTGTGCAAGGAGGCCTCCCTTGCACCTTGTGTCTCGAGGACTTTGGAGTTGGAGGACAGAGTCCAAGCAGACTAGCACGGGTGCCAGTGGTGATAACACCGTGCAAGCTGAAATCCAAGTGCGGTTGCAGAGCAGGGCAAGATCCGTGATCCAGGTCAAACGAGCCAAGGTCACATCAATCGGGCAGGCAAGGTACAATGGGATGAGGCAGAGGCAAAGTCCAGTATCGATCCGAGGTCAGAGCCAGGTAGCAAACAAGGATGATAGTAAATCCGGGTCAGAGGTCAGGCAATACAAAGCAAGGAATCACAGGGGAGCTGAGAGACAATCCAGCAATTTGGGAACAGGCAGGCTGAGCTTAAAGTGACATTAAACCCTCAGATTTTTTAACATAAAGCAATACTGTAATGTGTGCCTTACTGTAATCCATGGTTGTTTCCCTTCTCTTTGCTGCTCTTCCTTTTAAATCCTCATGTCTTCTCATGCTTGGGGAGATCTTCCCTTTACAGCTGAGTGCCTCTTCCTGTAGTGCTGGCTCAGGTTGCAAACCAATACACAGACACCATGTATCCATTTCAGAGACAAGTCAGTCTGCTGCAAAACAGAACTTCTGCCCAGCATGAGAACAGATACAGGTTTAAAAGGAAGAGCATGCGGCCGAAACGTGGCACGCAGTCACAATGGTGTGGAAAATGGGAGTCCGGGCATGCGCAATAGCCGCTCATCTTTGACATAAATAAAGTACATTATCCACCTACAATGGCTTGCTTGACTCACAGCAAAAAATTGTTCCTGCAATTTTTTTCAAAATGTTGGCAACTATGGCAGTGAGAGAGTGTTGTCATCCTAAAACAGGAAGTGCATCACTGCCAGAATGTTGTGACTCTTGCTGAGTTGATGGATTTTTTTTTTTTAATCTTTGTTGATTTTGCTTGTATGGCAACCTTAAGCTCTACTGGTAACTGTGACTGATTTGAATGGTTAAATGTTCTCTAATCTCTGGTGTTTTATGACAAAAGGATAATAATCCTCTTAGTGATATTTATTGCATAATGCTCTAAATAAATATGCAAATACTAATTAGCTCCTAGACAGGTGCAAGGTCCAGTTGAATCAAGCAGAATATATTACACTAGACACCGTGTTGCATTGTGCCATATTTAGCAGATATCTCCTCCGGAGATCTGTTAACATCGAGCAGGTCTCTGTGCAAGTTGCAGCACAAGGTCTGGTGGATGCTCGGAGATCATATATGTCATTGGACTTTATCTCTGTACATTGTCTTTTTTTTTTATTATTGTTGATTCCAACCCCGTTTGTTTGCTTTGGGAGGTTTATGCTGGAACTCTTAGGCACAATATAAATAGGTATTAAAAGAGCTTGCACAACAGCTGAGGCTAGAAAAGTGCATAGAGCCTAATGGCTCAGAACGAATAAGTACACATTAAGGGGTGAAAATAATGCTGCAGTTCCGTTTACTTTCATTGCTCTCCCTTGGAGATCAACCTGTCGCTTTGTCATCTGCATCTAGCATGTATGGGCTTCTGCCACAAGAAAGCCCCCAGTTTATTCCACTGGGCAACAGATGACTGACAGCTTTGGCACGCTTTGCACCCACAGTAGTTCCTATTACTGATTACTCAAAAAATGCAACTAAAGGGAGCTCATATAATGTCTAAGAAGATGCACCACGTGTCCGAGGTTTGACGGGGATATTTGGGGCGTTGAAGCAATCAACGTCTTGGAAAATTTTGTCCAATCACTTTGGTGTTGCCCCAGTAAGCTGGTGCTGGAGGTGTCCTCTCTCTTGGCAAAACTCAAATTCACATATTGTGACCATGTCTATAGACCCTGAGTTGGGTTGGGTTATGCTTTCATGTTCAGTCCTCAGAGCCAGATCATTCACATGGCAGCCTACGCATAAGCCTAGTGCCTGGTAAGTGTTCAGGGAGCCCGGCTATGACCACCATGCCCTTATAGAGAAAGAGCAACTGGTCAAAGCTGTGCATATGCCTGTCACAAGGTAGGATGCACTTGGTGTCTGATTGGGGCAAGCTATACCAGCGCAAAGCAATTCAAATGGAGTAGCTTCTATGTACCTATTAAAGTCCTGATCAATGTCAATAAATAGTATAGCAAAACCGCTACATTGGTCCCCATATTGTCTCTGTACCAACCACCCTCTAATGGCCATGGCAGGCTTTTATGGTCAAATAGTTCTTACTTTCCATACTAATCCTCACCTTTCAGTGCATAAGGGGAAGGAAACCTTCTTTGAAAGTTGAGTGATATCTAAATGCATATACAATGGTCAGGATTGTAAATGTTATATAGTCCGTAGCGTGACCACAACTATCTGTGTATGCTTTCTTTTATGACCAGACCTTTTGAACCCTTCCCATAATGATATATGGAGGTCTGTGTTATGCTGGGCACACACCTTACAACCATCGCAAGACTTTTGTCTTGCAATGGTTGTAAGGTAATTAAAAAAACATACGATCTGCCTATCTTGGACAACCAGATCGTACTTGCGATTATCGCAAGCCCGCCCCGCTGAGGGGCGGGTCTTCCGATGACCGCAATGCTGAACAGGCAGTGTGCACTTGCGCACACCAGCCCGTGCGGCTTTTATCTTACGAATGTGCTACACACCCGCCAAAAATCGTACGATTCTCGGCGGGTTTTCGAACATGTTCCTAAGATAAAAGTCATGCGACCGTACAGTAGCAGAGAATTGCAGAAACGTCACCAGCACACCAAATCCTTATAGAATCAAAGTTCGTTGATTTTTTTGCAAACTCATGTCAGTTACACAAGCGCTTTCGGGGCCACACAGGGTCCCTTCATGAGGCATAACAATGACAATTGATGAAGGGACCCTGTGTAGCCCCGAAAGCACTTGTGTAACTGACATGAGTTTGCAATAATATCTACGAACTTTGATCCTATAAGGATTTGGTGTGCTGGTGACGTTTCTGCAATTTTCTGTATTTGGCGGCGCCATCCGCAGTCATTCCGAGCACCCCTCCCCGATCACGATCCTCAGCAGAGGTCGCACGGCTCCCACACACCTTACGATAATCGTACGATTGCGGGATTTCCCGCGATTATCGTACGTTTATCGTTAGGTGTGTGGGCACCTTTAGCTGTCAAACGATTAGGACTTTTATGTTTGTCCATTATTATTGCAGGTATTTATCTAGCGCAGCACAATTTTACGCAGCGCTTTACATAGTTGCACATTCACACCAGCCCCTCAAGGAGCTCACAATCTATGGTCCCTATCCCACATGCATACATAGAGGGCCAACTTAGGGAGTAGCCAATTAGCCTTCCAGAATGTCTTTGGAGTGTGGAAGGAAACCGGAGTACCCGGAGGAAACCCACGCAAGCAGAACATGCAAACTCCTTGCAGACAGTGACCTGGCTGGGATTCGAACCAGGGACCCCCAGCGCTAACCACTACGCCACTGTGCGGCCCCATTAGGATGCATTCTTATGAAGATTCGGCTTTCCAAACAATTGTTTCAAGCATCAAGGTCTTCTGCTTATCACCTGCATCACCTGTAAAGCAACCATAAGATTTTCATTATTTAATCCTGCTGATGCTGGTGATTATCAGACAATTATCAAAATATTGATGGGGTTCTACAGACCACAGCAGGCGTCTTAAACACTTGGGGGGGGGGGAGTTTGTAAGATGGTTTAGAAAATTAATTCCATCAGCGGTCTCTGCAAGACGCATAAAAATGCACAATCGGAGAAATAGGCAAGACATTTTACAGCAGTCATGGAACTTCCCAACATCATCATACCATTGAATGTCTTTGGTTAGCTGTAGGCTCTACTTTGACGTCCATTATTTCATTTTGAGAACCCGTGCTAAAGAAAGGAAACTTTTTGCAATAAGAAGTCTTTATTGTCTACCTTTAAATTGATGTATGTTCTTTTTGTTTCAGTTTTATTGTTCTTATCTTTAGCTTGTAGTGTTCTTTTGTTTTTTTTTCTCTTGTATATAGCAGAGCGTGGTCATAAATTATGATGCTAATAAGTAGGTTACGAGGAAGGACTGGCTTGCCAAACAGCGTCTCCTCCGCTGAAGAATGAATAAAATAATATACGTGTAAGTTTATGCGAATTAAGAGGTATAATAAATTATCAGGGTTTATCTCGCAAACCAATTTAGCCGAGTGCAGCTGTTTTATGAGTTCTGGAAGGAATAACCTACAATTCCACGAGACGAGAGGTGGGGTCTTTTCCCCCCAATTACCCATGGGAGGAGGGTATCTTCTCTGAGATGATCCAGCAAGCTCAGCCTAAATGAAGGCAGCAGACAAACAGTAACCCATGACCAGATGCAAATCACCTGGCTCTTTTGAGCTAACAATAGACTTTGCTTTATTGTTCTGGCATTTAAGAACCGGCAAGATTACAAATTAGGCCACCTGGGGAATCAGTTGTATTTCTGGAACGCTGAGCACAGGCCCTTTTAGAAAAAAAAAAGAGATTGTTTTTTTTCCGCTTCTGCTAACAAGTCTTGACCTAACGCATTATTAATGCTGTTAGCGATGGGGCCTAAATGGACCTTTTCAGCTATCACATTGTTTTTACTTTTTAAAATGGAGTTTGCATGACTTCCATGTTCTGTGTTTGCTTAACATACTGGCCTTCCGAGATGCTCGTCTTATTCTGCGCAATGCTTATAGATGAAGGGGATTTGGGAATTGTGAACTTATACCATGCCATACCATGGCTTGTGCTACCCCCCCGGCTATGAACGGTAGTATCAAAACCTGGATAGATCCTTTTTCTAGGCAGCCCAGCCTTCTGTCAACATGGCAGTGGAAAGACATTATGAAGTACAAAATGTGTCAATTTGGGGGTTATAAGTTCTCTTTGCCCTGATAGGGTTTCAGACCGGATTATTACTTCATAAGATTTAGTTTTTTAATGGCTTTCAATGTTCATTGAATTTTCCTTTCTTGCCTCTATGTACCCAACTGCAGCATCTATGAAACGGATGACACATCTTTTACTTAGTGCTTTCACATTAATATCTTGACTAGGAACATTAAAGTGTATATCTGGCCAAAATAAAAAGGTATATAATTAGTACATCTCAGTAATACATGCGCATTTCCCTATTTTTAGTTTTATCTTTTAAAAAAGTACAGAAAAATACCTGTTGCTTTGCCAGAAATTCAGTGTGTCCCTAACTTCCTGTTTGTGCATACAACCGAGTGCTTTTGCTCTATTGAGATCCCAAGCAATATTGTCAGCCCTGCCTGCTGGACCACAAAACTGCACCTATCCCTGCCCCTCTCTATCCCATTCCACACCCATACATTGTTTTTTTTTTTTGTTCCACCAAAACAATGTAGCTGCCTTGACTCCCAAGAGGCTGCCTATACATTGTGTGTAGGGACGGGCTCTTGGAAGATGTAGTTCTGGGGGAGTCAGTAGGGCGCTGAGCTTACTGCAGCAGCCTCTAGAATAATTTTACAACCCTAGTGATATCAGAGGTAGAAATCAAAGCTCTTACTACATTCTTAATAATGAATGCATACAGTTTTGTGACAACCCTAGATTAATTGCTACTGCATGGTACATGTGTAGTTTACACTATAAGAAGCCATACACTGATCAGCATGGGTACCCTGAGCGATATGTGGCCTTGCAGCCCCTTACACAACAAACTGCGATGCACTGTGTTTTCAAACACCTTACTTTCAGAACCAGCATTAACTTTTTCAGCAATTTTTACTACAGTAGCTCTTCTTGTGGGCGTCCCGAAGCTGGGTGTCACCCGGGGGCAGAGACAGGGTGACACCCCGCTGTGACGTCATCGCGCATGCGGGTGACGTTGCCGCACGCGTGCACAATGACGTCATCGTGCATGCGTCTTTGTGATGGATGCCGGCAGAGAGAGGAGGGGACCTTGATGCGGCGTGTGAAGATATGCCGCCGGATCCACTCATCTCTCCTGACACTGTCGGGCTCTCTGTTCATGACCGAGTGCCCGACATTTCATAGTGGGTGACGCCACTGGCTCTTCTATTGGATTAGACTACACAGGCCAGCCTTCGCTCGTGCATCAATGAGCTTTGACCGACCATGACCCTGTTGCCAGTTCACTGGTTTTCCTTCCTTGGACCACTTTTGGTAGGTCCTGACCACTGCAGACCAGGAACCTCCCACAAGAGCTGCAGTTTTGGAGTTGCTCTGACCCAGTCATCTAGCCATCACAATTTGGCCCTTGCCAAAGTCATTAAAATCCTTACACTTGCCCATTTTTTCTGCTTCCAACACATTATCTTCAGGGACAAAATGTTCATTTGCTGCCTATTATATCCCACCCACTGCCAGGTGCCATTTGTAGGGAGATATTAATGTTATTCACTTCACCTCCCAGCGGTCATAATGTTATGGCTGATGGCATTCGTTTTGTGCTCAGCATCTACTCCTAGCTATTAATCGCTAGCAATTGTAGTAGCATGATTGAGCTGCTAAAAAGTTCCCATATAGCTCTAGCCTGGTAGGATTTCTAAGCACTTTTTATAGGAAAAATCTTGTCTGAATATTCAATAACGCCATCAGAGACTTTAAAGAAAATCATTTGAAATTGCGTTTGGTTTTAAGATTTGATTTTTGGAATGAATGGAGTTTCTTGAACAAAAACAACTTCACTGTTAGAATTTCGTTTGAGGAAAAAAATGTCATCCTGCCTCTTTTATTTAATCACTATATTAATTGTTGATTTGATCCCCTAACTATTAGAGAATTGATAGAGCTTTGTAAAAAAAAAAAAAACAAAGGAAATTCTACTGGTGCATGGCTAGCTTTAGGCCACCCATATAAAAATATACACAACAAGCAGATTTGAGCAACACTGGCAATGACTGGTTCATGTAGACCAGAGAGAGAAGATATGCTTCCAGGTATCAAAAGCTCACAGACGTTCTCTGTGTGACACCCCACCGTGACGTCATTGCGCATCTTGGTGATACCTGCCGGCGGCCATCTTGTTGTACAAATATTTTTTTTGAAAAAGGTGTAGTTGTAGATGACATCCAAAGAAAGGACATATAGGTTCATATGGTAAAACATCCAAACGGATCTAAAGCAAGAGAAAGACCCATGGTAGGTCGTCTACAGGGTATCAAGTAGAAAATAAAAAAAAAAACTGACATGCATAAAATCAGGATACAGTCAGATTATCTCAAGACCTGAAGTAGTGTCACCAGTGTCCCGTGCCGGCGGGCATCTTGGTGATGGACGCCGGCAGAGAGGAGGGGACGTTCACCCAGCGGGATGAAGTATGATGCCGGGTCCCCTCCTCTCTCCCGCAACTGTCGGGCTCTTAGTCCATGACTGAGTGCCCGACTTTTCAGATTTGGGTGACACCAAAATGACTGTTAGTCTGACTGTTAGTAATTTTGGTGTCACCCCTCCGATGGTAAAGATAAAGACACCGGCACTCCAAATTCATAAGCAAACATCTATTTATTGACGTGCAGCATAGTAAATAGCAACAAACGTTTCGGGGTCACAGAGTATCCCCTTCCTCAGGCAAAAGCATACCCCTCCAATGGTGTCACCCGGGTGAAGGCCGCACCTCCCTAGTGACGCCACAAATGGTTTAAAAAGCCATTGAAAAATAAAGTGTGTAAGAAAAAAAAAACTTGGCCATGTGAGTGACATCCTTGTGCCTTACCACTATCTCCTGGGAGAGCTGGGTTCTCAAAATCCAATAAGAATGAGCTCTAGCCCATTGCCGGATTGCATTTTTGTGGGATTTTTCAATGCCCAGCTCTCCCGGGAAGCACAGTGATGTCACCGGCGCTTTTCCAAAGATGGAGCGCGGACTGCCGTGACAGGGAAGGGGCTGGATTCTCCCCGCTCCGATCCGCCAGCGCTGACTGGCGGAACGGACGGGGGAGGGGGCGGGTACAGCTGGCTCTGCCTCTAGATAGGCAGAGCCAGCTGTCAGTCACGCAGCTGGGCGGATCCAGACATAATTGTCCGGGATCCGCTTCAGCTGCGGTGCCTCAGTATATCCGAGCTACAGCTTGCGGTATACTGAGCCTAGGGTGACGGGAAGGTGACACCAAAATGACTGTTAGTCTGACTGTTAGTAATTTTGGTGTCACCCCTCCGATGGTAAAGATAAAGACACCGGCACTCCAAATTCATAAGCAAACATCTATTTATTGACGTGCAGCATAGTAAATAGCAACAAACGTTTCGGGGTCACAGAGTATCCCCTTCCTCAGGCAAAAGCATACCCCTCCAATGGTGTCACCCGGGTGAAGGCCGCACCTCCCTAGTGACGCCACAAATGGTTTAAAAAGCCATTGAAAAATAAAGTGTGTAAGAAAAAAAAAACTTGGCCATGTGAGTGACATCCTTGTGCCTTACCACTATCTCCTGGGAGAGCTGGGTTCTCAAAATCCAATAAGAATGAGCTCTAGCCCATTGCCGGATTGCATTTTTGTGGGATTTTTCAATGCCCAGCTCTCCCGGGAAGCACAGTGATGTCACCGGCGCTTTTCCAAAGGATTGATAGCTTGGCTGAGGTGAGTTTTTTTTTACCTGTTGTTGCACAAATTTATTTTTTTAAGTAAAGTGGACATTCCATTTACTTTTAACACAAGTCCTGTCCAAGGGTGACAACGCTACTTCTCCAGAGTTACAGTGCAGTGAGTGAGGGTCACCCTAGCACCGGAAGTCCATTACTGGCAGCATCACCGGATAAAAAAAATAAAGGAGACATAGAAAACAAAGTCAGCTACCACAGCTATGGGCTGGTATTTTTTATTATTACATTTTTGTTCTGTGGTTTAGATATACTCTAAAATAACCTTCACATATATATCTAAAAAAAAAATCTATTTCAAATATACATCCCTCCAAAGCCGCACTATTCCCTCATCTTCTGGAATGCGATGCTTTCAAATCTTTTTTTTCGCAATGAATTTCACTTTATGTGCTTGCTATGGCAAAGGCGATGTTCAAATTTAAATATTTATCATCGGTGAGTTAACCGCGGCGAGCAGCCGTAGCCGCCTGTCACCTCCCGGTTTATCATTTGTGTGTTTTTCCTCTCCTTTTCCACTTTTTTGTCTTTCTCTTCAATATATTGCTGCAGCTGCTTTTGTCTCCGCTCCTCCCCAACTCGCCGTGATATATTAGTTTCACAGCAGAAATGGGGTTTATAAATCATTATAATGCTAGTGCTAGATACACAGTACTTAGTGCAGGGAGAGATCTATTGTAAGTAACAGCCCCAGCAGGGAGGAAAACTCCAGGCACAGAGCAAGGCATGGCGACAGGTTACTGATAGTGTTTGTTTTTTATATGTCTCTACACGTGCCATCAGGAGCAAAGCCTTGGGGAGCACTTCATATTGCCTCTCTGCAATATTTCATACCTTCCCCTGCAAGGCCAAGGCACACAGCTTACAAGGGAGAGAACCCGGGAGGAGAGGGGGGGTGGAGGAGAGCCGTAGAAAACGCAGCAGCCTGTGAAATCATGGCTCCATATTGCCAGAATTCTGTATTATATAGCTCGACTAAATCCAGAAGATTCCTCGTATTTTATTACAAGAGTCGTAGCTATGATAAATGGCTGCGCCAGAACAGGGACTTTGGGCTTTGTTTTTTAGTTTATGGCGTTTAAAGTTAACACTTAATTTCTTAAAGCACACCAGCCGCAAAGGTGTACCCATTTTTGCGCTGTGTAGGTTTTGATCAATAGGATAGCAGATTATATGAAGACAGTGATACCAACAAGACAGTCATTTTTTTTTCCCTCTGAAAGTATGTTCAGATATTTAAGCTAATTGGTTCCCTATTTGTTACATATATTCCCATAAATCTTCAATATGCCCTTTTCCATGTATCTATACCAGGATTTAGTAAACCTCAACTGGCTTTGTCACACTTTTTATTTTTTTGGGCGGCCAAACTGACGCTGGCAGGAAACTGAAAGAAGCAACAAATTCCCTACGTGGAACGATGTCTCTCATACCGTCATCCAGGGATAGAGCCCACGAGTTACCGAGATATTTGATGCAGGATGGAAAACCGCTTGATAGTGGTCCAGAACTGAGGACTTGCAGTCTTCGTTACTCCGTAGGATGTTTGGGGTAAGTGAGTTATGGGACCCCCCCCAATCCCTAGTAGTATGGGTAGACCAGACACTACTACCCCCCCTAACCTTCTTCTACCCCTTCTTTCCCTCTATATGTTCCTTGGGGCCTTTACCCCATCCTCTGTTTATGGTTGTTAATTGGCTCACCAACATGGAGCGCGGACTGCCGTGACAGGGAAGGGGCTGGATTCTCCCCGCTCCGATCCGCCAGCGCTGACTGGCGGAACGGACGGGGGAGGGGGCGGGTACAGCTGGCTCTGCCTCTAGATAGGCAGAGCCAGCTGTCAGTCACGCAGCTGGGCGGATCCAGACATAATTGTCCGGGATCCGCTTCAGCTGCGGTGCCTCAGTATATCCGAGCTACAGCTTGCGGTATACTGAGCCTAGGGTGACGGGAGGACGCTAGTTTGTGTCCTCCTGTTACCCTAAGAACTATGGGGAAAAGCCTTAACCCCATAGTTCTCCTTTAAATAAAGAAACTGAAAAGTTAAGCTGATTGGTTGCTATAAGTGACTGTGTTCTCCAAATTGGATAAATTCCCCTCAAGGTCTATAGATCGGGTAGACAGCTGAGTATGACTTATTACATTGGGTGAGTCACAGCGCATTCCAGAACATTAATTTAACAATCTAGTGAAAGCCCTAATCGAAATTTCTGGATTCCCTTTAATTAACATGGACTTATTTATTTATTTTATTAATATTTTAATACATATCAGTGTTTGTTCTTTGAATACATGTGTGTGTAAAACTTTCCAGCCATATCGTTTACTGTGAAGCCCTGTGGGAGCATCTTTGTCCTTGCCAAGATGGCCTCCCCCCTGTTGAAGCCTCTCTAGTGTCCAGGAAATCTGCTCCTATTACAATCTGTGCCGTTTGTCCTCTCCAAAATGGCTGGAGCCCTAGCAGAGTACCGATTGGCCTCTTGTGTGCGGGACCTGCAGGTGGCAGAGGCAAGGAGCAGGACCCGGGAGCAGCACTAATCTCAAGGGGGACCTCGGTTCGTAAGTACAGGTTGTTCGTAAGTGGGGCGTTCGTAAGTCTGGGACTGCCTGTACTTTAAAAAGGATTGGTTGAACCCATAAGCAATTTTTTTTCATTACCACTTTTCCCTTTGTGCTGGTTTTACAAATAATAAATGCAATATAGAGGTTTGATAAAAGGTTTAGTGCAAAGTTTGGTGATTAAATAGTACAGAAGTCTATACATCAAACCAAAAAGAGGGACAACTAAGGAGGAAAGAGGAACAGAGGGATTTGATTCCAAATGAGGGACAGTTCTCTCCACTATCCAACTGTCCAATAAGGCAAATGGGGGATCTATACCTGTAGATACCGTTAAGGCTCGGCAATAGTGAGGAGATTTCTCCCCGTCCTTGCACAGCACCTGCCATTATCTTTGCTCAACAATGACATTGACACAAGGTGTTTATGGCTCTCTGAAGCATTGTCACCTGTTAGTAGGGAGGTTTTCCAACATAATTACAAATGCTTCCAATAGCTTGAGGCACTTGTCATTGTCTTCCAGATATGGCCCAATATTCACGAGTGATGGCCGCAACTGCAATTGCCACTTGCTTTTATCAAACATAAAAATGATTGGCAAGGTTAAGAATTTAACAGGAACATATTATTTCATGGCAGCCATACTGGACATTATTTATAAAACTATCAGGTCTTAGACCACTCACAGTAGCCAAGAGTCAGACATGCCAGACATTTAACAGGATCATATTATTTCATGGCAGCCATACTGGATATTATTTATAAAACTATCAGGTCTTAGACCACTCATAGCAGCCAAGAGTCAGACATGTACTGGAAAATTACATGTGAAGAATGAATATTTGAATTTTATTGGTGGCAATGATTTGTATTAGCTTCTCTTGGCTATATAAATTTGCTGCATAGTGATCTATGACAAGAGAATGCAATATGCCAACAACAGGTTCTCAAAGTGTCCTTACTGAGAATTATAGCCAATCAGAATAGTGAGAACCTGCCCACAGTTCCAGTGCATTCCAGACCTGGAATGGACTGCGCTGGGGTGAACAGAGGATAGAAATAGCATAGGAATACATTGGGATGCATTTTGGGTCCGGAAACAATCTGATCTGGTCTGGAGGTGATGTGAATGGGTCCTGAAACTGATTGGTGGGGAAATAACTCTAGATCCTAGGGCTTATTCTTGTGTTTCTTTGCAGGGTGTAGCATCTCACTGCTGCCTTTTGAAAGTTCTCAACACTATGTGGATTGTGTTCATTGAGGTCAGGAGAGGACAGTGAAATTGACTCCTTTTATGGAGGAAGGCATCTGGCTTTTTTAAATTTTATTTAGTTTTGAATGACGCAAGGAAGGATTACATTCTGTAGTGAGGCTATCCCCGCACTGTGAGGGCTAAGTGCTCATTTTTGTTTAAAAAAAAAAGTTAAACTCACCAGACCATCGGAGCTTGCTCCCTGCTTCTGTGATCACTCAAGCGCGTCTCCTCCTCTGCTGCACAGATGAACTGCTCCTCTGTGTCCTCACGTCTACACACAATCTATAAACAGTGTATCCCAGATAGCAAGGATAACTTGCTACAAACTTGTGGCGGGGTGAAATTGTAATTTTGTTAACTTGCTGCACATATTCCTGGCAAGTTGTAGACTTGCAGAACACTTGCGGCACAAGTTCTAGTTGACACTTTTTAAATTTGTAGCAAATTTGCTTGGCAAGTCTACAGCAAGAGTCCTGCAGGTCTTGGCAAGAGCTCTGCAAGCTCGCTGGTCTGGAGACTTGCAATGCAGACATAATGTAATTGTGCAACAAAATTGTGAAGCTTGGCCAGTCTGAAATAGTTTAGCAAGTAATTTTCAAACTTGCAGCTCAATTGCTTGCTATCTGGGATAGAGTGTGATGACACCAGGATCCTTAGACTGCTGCAGCAGACACCGGTCTAAGAACAAGCCGGCTCGGATGGCCTGGTGAGTATAACTGGTGTGAACTGGACCTAAGGAAGCCCATTCATTTAACTGGGCTGCCTAACGCATGACAGCGGACCAAAAATTGTGCATGCAGCACTTTCTGCCGTGCAGCACACATCAGTGCGTTTCTGCCCATTGTGCTGGTTGTGATGCAAACGTGCTGGGAATCTGTGTTGGTGTGCCCTTTAACATGAATGGCTCCGTATCAATCCAAGGCGCACCACGGTGGTGTGAATAAGCCCTAAAATGTATGGTAATCTATTATGAGTTGGTTGTTATTATTATTATTATATAGGATTTATATAGCGCCAACCGTTTGCGCAGCGCTTTACAATATAAGGAAGACATTACAATCACAATACAATTCAAGACAAGATGGTAAGGAGGGCCCTGCCCCTGAGGGCTTACAATCTAAAAGGGAGGGAGAAAGGATACATGAGGAGGTAGCTGTGTGGGGATGAATTGTTTGAGAACACGATGGTACAGTGGTTAGGTTGAGGTGGGATTATAATTATTATTATTATTGAGGGGTTTTATTCACAAACAGAAGTATAAGTTGTAGTGCGCCATCCATTTTCCTCGAGAAATTTGTCACTGTTATAGCAACGGTCATACAGCCTCCCTGTCCACCTAGCTTTTACTGCTGAACCTCTGTTCATCTATTAAAGGGAACAAGGTAAATGAATAGTAAGGGCAGTCAGCATGGCAGCCGGCCAACATTAATTCTCTCGTACGCACATTTTCCAGCCTGTGCTGCCAGCGCGGCCCTGAAATAAAGTCTACACAAGCTCTTGAACCAACTTGACCCAAAAGGTCCTCCAGAGATTACTCATTTCAGACACTGCAGCGCACTGCCTGAGCGGAGAACCTCTATTAAAGAGCTTGTGAATGCGGCTTCCTCGGCATAGCAAGGGCAGAGCGGGGGCCTGTAATATCCATTATGTCAGCTACACTGGGAATCCGGCCTTGTTACTTTATTGAGAGGTAAAACATCGCAGAATTACATATGCACCTGCTGGAACCCTAGAGGATTACACCAGAACCAACACAGGAAATAAACAACCATTCTAATCTAACAGATGCCAATCATTATAGCGCAAAGAACGTGGAAGGAGATAGACCACCCCTGTAATCTTGGGGGGGAAAAATATATATATTTCTCTTTACTCTGAACAGACATTATTTCAAGAAGAACTCCAAGCAATGGAAATATCTTCTTCTATTCTGATCATTTATTTATTTTAAAGGGGAAGTTGTCATGGGCTTCTCAGAGTTTACCATATCTCCATTGCTGTCTCATTACCTGTTTGTTTGATGATCCCTCTGGTGGTTGTCTGTGTTTTTTCTGCAGTCTCTTCTAAAAAGGTGCAGAGATAAAACCTCCGCCACATGGAGAGTGCATTGTTTTTAATTAGTCAAATCTTGAGAGACTCAAGATTTGAAGGTCTCAAGGCAGACCTTGAGAGGGACTGAGCGGTATCTTGTTGGAGTCGATAAAGTTGTTTGTATTGGAGTTATGGCATCAGAGTGCGGCTCTTTGGGATCCACCGAGCAGTAAATGCTGCCTTTCACTGTGGGGCTAGTATTCGCTGAGTGGCATTGGTGATTCGCGGTGCCTTGTGTTGTTACAATGCAACTGTTTACTTTTTTGTAACTTTTATTTGGCATGTACAAAGTGTACATTCCATTCATGTCTCTGCACGGCAGCACTTTACTTTGCTACAAGGCAAGGTACTGTTTACTTTTTAATAACTTTATTTGGCATGTACAAAGTGTACATTCCATTCATGTCTCTGCACAGCAGCACTTTGCTACAATGCAAGGCACTGTTTACTTTTTTAATAACTTTATTTGGCATGTACAAAGTGTACATTCCGTTCATGTCTCTGCACGACAGCACTTAACTTTGCTACAACGCAAGGCACTTTTACTTTTGTTAAAACTTTATTTGGCATGTACAAAGTGTACATTCCATTCATATCTCTGCACAGCAGCACTTAACTTTGCTTCAATGCAAGGCACTGTTTAGTTTTTTTATAACTTTATTTGGCATGTATAGAGCTGCAGCTAACGATTATTTTCAAAATCGATTAGTTGGCCGATTATTAAGTTCGATTAATCGGTTAATCGGATAAACAATAAAATACATTTTAAAACATGGCTCCAGTGATGGGACTACTAGTTTGTATTGAGATTGCAGTCCATCACAGGAGCAAGCTTCGAGTGGTGGAAGTAAAAAAGAAAACAAATAGTGTGGTGTGCAATATAGTGAAATGGAAAGTGTAAAATTATACAGCAATGAATGCAGAATGGCACCGGCTATAGAGGACTACAAATCCCAGCTATAATACATTATACAGCACAATGCAGAATACCACCAGCTATAGAGGAATACAACAAATCCCAGCAACAGTACATTATAGCTGGTGGTATTCTGCATTGCGCTGTATAATGTACTGTTGCTGGGTTTTGTAGTCCTCTATAGCTGGTGGTATCCGGCATTGCACTACTGTACAATGTACTATTGCTGGGATTTCTTGTACTCCTCTATAGCTGGTGGAATTCCGCATGACGCTGTATAATGTATTATTGCTGGGATTTGTAGTCCTCTACACAGCGCAGTGCAGAATATCACCAACTATAGAAGAGTACAACAAATCCCAGCAATACATTATACATACAGTGTATGATGTATTGCTGGGATTTGTATTCCTATGTATAATATACAGCACAATGTACCATCAGCTATAGAGGACTACAAATCCCAGCAATACATTATAGAGCACCATGTGTGGGAAAGTGCAGGCTTACCTGAGCAGTCTTCCAGCAACTTGCTTCTGAGATAGGGTCTGCCTGAGATAGGTGCGTCGTGTAAAGCGTGGATGCGGGTCTGGCAGCGGTGAGCGTGATTTGGGGAGGAGGTGCAGCGTGTGTGGAGCCGTGAACAGGGCCAACTGATCGGAAGCCGATTAATCGATTATTGAAAAAGTTGACAACTTTTTCAATAATCGATTATAATCGATTATGTCGATTAGTTGTTGCAGCCCTAGGCATGTACAAAGTGTACATTACATTCATGTCTCTGCACGGCAGCACTTTACTTTGCTACAATGCAAGGCACTGTTTACCTTTTTGTTATAACTTTACTTGGCATGTACAATGTGTACATTCCATTAATGTCTCCGCACGGCAGCACTTTACTTTGGTACAATGCAAGGCACTGTTTACTTTTTTTATAACTTTATTTGGCATGTACAAAGTGTACATTCCGTTCATGTCTCTGCACGGCAGCACTTTACGTTGTAGTAAGGCACGGTTTACTTTTTTTATAACTTTGTTTGGCATGTACAAAGTGTACATTCCATTCATGTCTCTGCACAGCAGCAGTTTACTTTGCACTGCGGTACGGTGACATCCAGTGGCAGCCGGTGCGTTGCGGAAAAATGCGATATGCCCACATTTTACCACCTCACACCTGCGTTGTAGTGTGGACAGGGACATAGAAATCAGTCGTTGTCTATGTGCACTAGTGGTGACTGGCATTGATCCGGTGCAGATCCAGTGATGCCAGTCACCGTGGTGTGTGAACGGGCCTTGACTGGTAGACTTGTACTGAGAAAGAAGAACTGTAAAGCGGTGCAGAGTAACTACGGAGAGACAGAAATTCTATAATATAAGCCATAACTATCACTGATCACCTGTGTCTATATTTTAGGCTTTTTAGTGCACTGCTTGGCCAGAAAAGCTGATACCCATCATTAGATTTTGGCATTTTAAGACCCAGAAGGCCTGCATGCATTAATAGAATACTTCGCTCGCCGTGATTGGCTCAGCGCGATATACTGTATGTAGCCGAACCTACCGTACATACAGTATTACCGCACATCCAGCGGGCTGACAGATTAGCCTCCGCAAGGGACGGTCGCAAGACGCGGACGCTCGCAAGGGACCGAACCCGGAAGACGAAGGACACAGCGGGGATCGTGGACAAGGTAAGAGACTGTAATCCCGAGTCTGGCTCGGGGTTACCGCTTATGGTACTGAAAATTAACCCCCGAGCCACACTCGGGAATACCGCCATGGAGGTTAGTGGGTGTATTTAAACATTATTTTGGGCTATACTCGTCTTATACGACGAGTATAGCCCAAAACCTATGTTTTAACAGAAAAATTAACGGGTCGTCTTATACGCCCAGTCACCTTTTATACGGCGGCAAATATGGTATATAATGACCGCTCTTGCTGCTGGGGCATCTAAACTTTTAATGCCTGATGTGCTGCATCTCTAAAAACAGCCTATTCTCTATATGTTGTAATATCAGATAAAGGAACCTGCTTTATCGCCATTGATGCTGCTGGCCGATTCCCATGCAAACCCACCGCCGTCTTTGTGAAATCTTCATATTCCTCTATTCTGTTTTCCATCCCCTTGATTTACAATACCCCAGGTACGCCGTGCTGTATGGTCATGATGAGCCTGTCTTTACTAGCTTCCCAGACACATGGTGAATGGAGGAACAAGGGCTGAATATTTTTAGATGTTTATCTGTTACAATATGTTCATTTTCTATATGAAGATAGAAAACATGAACAGAACACTGAAATACAGGTTTGTATGTGAGAATACAGAAGAATATCACAAACTAGAATGTCATCTACAGCCCTCAATTTAAATGGAGTCTGTAGACTATTTTTAGACGCATATCTGACTTTAAAGCTAAAGTATTTCCTTTTATATTTTGCCTTCCCTGGTTCCACTCCTCATCAACGTACTGATGTTTTTATTGCATGTATTTTTTCAGACGTCAGACATTTAGAAGTTAGGTGTTAGCATTGGGTCCCTGTGCTTCTCTATGCAGGCAGATCATGGCTGGTGGGAGGGGTCAGCAGGGTGCTCTACATAGCTTTCTGAAAACATCACAGCTAGGGATGCTTCGATACCGATACTGGTAGCTAACCGGATTGGCAGTGGGGACCTCAGGCAGCCTGCTAGGGATGTCAGGCAGCTATCTTGCAAAGTGCCTGTCCGAAAGTACAGCCCCGGTGCCGTCACAAGCACGTCAGGAAGCTATGTAGAGCAAACAAACAACAGAGTTCGGGCCATCTACTAGTTCGAGGGCTATGTAGAGCAATTTTATTTTATTTATTTTTAATTTGTATTTTTTTTCACTGTAGGGGAACTTCGGGAAAATATCAGGTGTCTAAACAGACCCCTGACATTTCCCTTTTGAAATAGAAAAAGAGATTGAGGACACAGAGACCTCTGCCCATACTGGTGGGGGAGAGCAGCAGGGATCTGAGGAGAAGCTGGAGCCTGTACTGCTCCTCTTCTCCCTGCTGAGCCAGGGCTGTGTTGGCCGCCTGGTGCCCCTGTTGCCAATGGCGCCCTGTGCTCGCCATGACAACAGGGGCTAGGGGGCACAGCCACGCTGCACCCCCTCTTACCTGCGCCTGAGGCGAGTGCCTCACTCGCCCCATGGTAGCTACAGCCCTGCCCACATGTGACACTGAGCCTCCATGACTGAAAGAACGAAAATGGAAAGAATGAAAGGGGCGGGCCAGGGAAATGTTTTCATAAAAGAGGAGTTTTCTATTAAATAACACATCGCATGTTTTTGGAATCATACTTTGGGGGGAAAAATCAAACTCGCATTCCGGTAACCCAGCGAGCCACTGGAGATTTGCGCATCTCAGATAAAAACGTTTTCAAACCCAGTAAAGTTTACGGCTGGAAAAACGGCACTTCCCTGAGCCTCGCGGCGGCGGCGGCATCAAACCGACTTTATTATCAGGATTCATAAACCGCCCTTGTGTGTCACATCATTTTTAAACGCTGCGCGGTGAGGACCAGGACATTCTCCGCTTCTCTGCTCACTGGAGGAAAAAATACACAAAAATGAAGAAAAAAAACAAAATGAAAAGCTTCCATTACTTCCCTCATTTGTAGTTTTCAGGCATTTGCAGGGCTTATCGAGACACATGCTCCCAATTAGCTGCTCCTCTTAATTTAAATGCCTCATAAATTATCTCCTGTGCATGCGGATTATCACTTCATAATGCGAGATAGCATTTAAATAAATAGCTGCGATGTAGAAAATTACGGAGGTTTAGAGATGGAGGCAGCTCAGTGAAGAAGGGAAATATCATCGCAGCTGAGCC
>NW_017307152.1:155103-164963 GCF_000935625.1 Nanorana parkeri
CGGCGGGGGGAGGGGAGGGGGGTTTGGGCAAATTTTTCTCTTTATTCCAAAAATTTATAAAATGATTTTAATGGAGAATACATTAATTTTAGATTTTGGCAAGATATCTGAATTTGATCAGTTTAAAGCCCAGTTACAGGCTTACACCTTTTTCCCTCTTAATAGCCCTTTTACCATTTTATGTTATATTTTCTGCTTTGAAATGCCTTTAAATACCTTTTTTCTCCCATTTTCTGTATTTCCACTCCAGTGTTCTATGCTGGTATAATTAGTAAAGGCGACAACCATGATGACAACTGTCCTTACATAGATTTGTATGGGGGGGGGGGGGTCTGTGAGATCACAGAGTGCACTGGGAAGTGTGGTCAGAGTCTGGTGCCTATTAAACTTCCAAGTAAATTTGATTTGGACATTGCTGTAACAGGCACGTGGAAAGTACAATGTATGTCAGACCAGATATCCATTTCCGGGACTTCATTTGGTATTTAACCCTTTCACTGTCTGACTGGATATCTATTTCTCAGACTTAATGACATTCTCAGTGACATTAAAGTCAAAAAAATTATTTCCTGATGTTTTCATGTGTCCCTCCAGCGGTGCGGCGGCTCTCCGATCCAGCGCTGACTGCTCTGTCTCTCCGATCCAGCGGTGTCTGCTTGCGGGTGCACGCGTCCATAGACTTACCTTGCGTCTCTGCTCGTCACCCGGCCGAGAATCGGAACTGCGCATGCGCCCGCCCCAAGATCTTTTGCGGCGTACGAGCAGTTCCTGATTCTCGGCGCGGAGCACGCAGCGATAACGAGGTAAGTTTTAACCTAGTTAAAGCGGTTTTTGTTTTTTTTTAAACTTCTTGCCTATATCTACTGCTTGCTAGCAGTAGATATAGGCAAGAAAACCAGAGGGTTTAGAACCCCTTTAATTTGTGCTTTAACCCTTGCACTGCCATGGACATAAGTATTCCGTCTGCAGCACCACCGACCTGTAAAGAGACTCTTGGCTGTTATAGCCGCCGGGGGTCTGTTTGCATTTTTTCTGCAGCCTGTTGGCTTCCTGTTTGAGGGCCCATTCACACCACATCCAGATAATCTCCAGACCAGACCAGATTGTTTTTAGACCCGAAATGCATCCTAATGTATCCCTATGCTATTTCTGTCCTCTGTTCACACCAGTGCAGTCCGTTCCAGCCCAGTCCAGAAAAATACTGCATGTCTCATTTTATCTGGTCGGAGTGCACTGGAACTGCGGCAGGTTCACACCATTTTCCGGACCAGATCTGGTCCGGAAAATGGTGTGAACCTGCCCTGAAGTCATGACCACTTCTACGAACTGCAGAGTTTGCTTCCTTCCTCCCCTGCTAGAACCCTTTCCCTGCTATGAATGGTTTACCCATCCCTCCTGGGGACTGGGTCATCCATGGCGAGTGTCAGGATGGAGATCAGTGGGTGAATGTCCCTGCGCTTATCATCCCCCTTGTGATAGCAATAAACCTAACTTAAACAAAAAAAGAAAAAAGTTACAAAAATGAAAGTTCACCACTCCAGGTATGGCTTTTGGAAGGTGGATGAGCTGCGTGTCTTAGAGGAGTTGACGACTGCTCTTCACCACACGGAAATCAAATTCAGCAAAACGTGGTTTTATTGGCGGGAGTTTCCGGATTCTCCAGACTTTGGGGGCCCTGATGGCCCGATAGCCACTTCCACCCCTTTGGTTGTCATCGAGTCTGCTGAGCCTGGCTTGGTCTTTATACTTCTGCTTCTCCTATGCCTCTGGTCTTTGGTGGTAAGAATCAGCCCCTTTATATCTCCCCTATCTAGATTTACCGGGTAGTATAATGACAAGGGGGGTGTATTTGAATAGCCTACCAAATGGATGCCAATGATAGGTCTCCCGGACCAGTTTACAATGTCCTGGGGAGTCTTCCCTCACGTACATACACCAAGAACCAACTGAGGGTTCTATTGCTTGTCTTTTTCTTTTGAGTATATCTTTTACTTGCTATGTGTTTTGACTCTCTCCTATGTACCTGGACCTGTGAGTGCGGAATGGGTACAACTTTTTGTATAAAAAATTTTAAATAAAGAATTTATATTAAAAAAAATGAAAGTTTATTAAAATCACCCTACCCAAAAAACACCCCAACAAAAATTTTCAAGCCCCTCTAAAGATATTAGGTATCACCGTGCATGCTGAAGTTCGAATTCACATAATTCGTCCTCATTCCTGGTTAACTCTAAATTGATGAGCTGTAATAGCTTTTAAAGCCCCGCCCATGGACAGTTTTGGGTAGTGAATTTTTTCGTCATTTCACGGGCACACACAGTTTTGAGGCTTGACATGTTGGCTATCTATTTAAAGGAGAACTATGGGGTCAGTGCTTTTCCCCATAGTTCTCCTAAGGGTCACGGGAGAACATAAACTAGCGTCCTCCCGTGACCCAAACTGACATTACTGACATTACTGTCGAGATCCACCCAGCTTTGTGATTGACAGCTGGCTCTGCCTATCTAGAGGCAGAGCCAGCTGTACCCGCCCCCTCCCCCGTCCGTTCCGCCAGTTAGTGCTGGAGGATCGGACAGGGGAGGGGGGGAATCCCTGCAGTGAGCCGTAAGTGATAGTCACGGCTCTCTGCAGGGACAGGATCGAGAAGTGAGGGAACGCCGGTATGTGTTCGCTCACTTCCCGATCTATTGAGCCGACGTGTGACAGTTTCATTGTCGCATGTCGGCTCGAACTGTGAGGCTGAGTTCTCCATTAATCAGTGTGACCCCATCTTTTATATCTTACCAAAAAAGTGGGTATTATATTCTGTGTGTACATAGTTACATACTATTTGAGGTTGAATAAAGACACAAGTCCATCAAGTTCAACCTATAAGTATTAATGAACCGCAGCAAAGAAAAATCAGGTCTCATGCCGTCAGAGAGAGCCATGCTCTGTGGCAGAGTTGTGTAAATCTCAGGGACAGAAATACAAGACATGGATGTACCCAAATTTGACTTGGTATCAGCCTTTTGCAGCAGAGCTCAGCCTGTGGGAGAGAGAAGCAACACAAGGTGCCAGTCAGGTGTGATGTACACGGTAAGTGCTGATAGGAGGAGAGAGCGGAATAACAGAGAGATGAGCTCATCAGGGTGCTTCTTCTCCTTAACCATCTGGTCATAGGCTGGAAAAAGGACAACTAAATGAAAAATCAAGCCTCCTGCCCTGTCAGAGAGAGCTGTGCTTTGTGGCAGAGCTGCGTAAATCTCAGGACTGCATGGACAGAAATACAAATCCTAAAACAGCTCTCACATATGTATTTCATGTGTGTGTTTTTTAGAGGTGCACCGAAATGGAAATTTCAAAACCGAAACGAAACCAAAAGAAAAAGAAATGTCAAGCCGAAACCGAAAATGTTTTTTATTTTCATTTTTTTTAAATATTTTATTTGTGTTTATTTTTTATAAACGTTTTCATTTTTTTATATTTATATATTCATGTTTTATTAAATATTTTTTACTTTTACTTTTAGGGGCTTCAGGGAAATATTAGGAGTAAGGAGAATTTATCAAAACTGGAGCCAGCAAAATCTGGAGCAGATTTGCACTGCAACCAATCGGCTTCTCTCTCTCATTTTCAAATCTTACCCGAGCAAACTGAAGAGAGAAGCTGATTGGTTGCCATGGGCAATTGCTCCAGATTATGTCTGCTCCAGTTTTGATAAATTCCCCCCTGTGAGTTTACTATGTCCACAATCATGAATGAACAGGAGGTGATGTAGATCACTTCCCATTCATAATTGAGGATATATTACACATACTCTGTCCTCAATTATGTACAAACACTCAGCGATCACTGACTGCTTGTACCCGCTCTCCATCCTGACACGCTGTCACAGGAGGCTGAGCGAGCAGTGCGGGAGGAGAGCTCAGCCCCTGACGGCGCGTGCTGTCTCCGCCCACACAACGCTCTGCCGGACTGTGATAGGAGGCTGAGCGCTGTGGGAGGAGTGACGGCGACCACTCACATCTGTCTCCACCCGCAGCGCTCGGCCGGCTGTCACGCCTCGGCCGGCTGGATGCGCCACTGTATCGGCAGGAAAATGGCATTTTCGGCATTATACCAAAAGGGTCATTTTTGGCTGATATGTCGCGGCCGATATATCGGTGCATCCCTAGTATTTATCTGTTTGCCTGGAGGTCAGCTTTAAAGTGAACCTTCCTACCAAACTTCTCTACAAAGTCCTTTCATCTAGTGTTGAATTTGGCCTACTTCCCATTAAATCCCCATCCCCGTTTACTGTTATTGTATACACGGCATTAATGACACCGTCAGATGTTCGGCCTCCTCTCAGGGGAGGACGGCAACACAGATGTGACATGTGTAACTGGGCTAAATATTATGAATTGTTTCCAAACTGCAAACCCAACCCAGTTAATGTCACCCCTACATAGAGGTGTCAAAGGGCAGGAGGAAACAAGCTTGTAAAACCACGGGGCCCGCCCCTGCAACTGACAGTGACAGACTAGCCGCTGCTTTAGTCAGTCATTAGGAGGCTGAATGGCGAGTGGGCGTTGAAAGAGACATAAGGTTAATGGCACTGAGGTTATTGTGACGAACGGGTCTCGGGATGAATGCGGCATTGATTTTGTGTTTTATCCATCATCTTCTGTGGACTTCCAAAGCCTGCTGGACAAGTTTCCTTAAAACACTCTTTTAGTGAATAATAAAACGAACAAACTCCAGGCAGATAGAAGATCAGCATTTCATGCAGCTGTGTATCCCTTTAAAAATCGTTCAATGTATTGCTGCATACAGCTAGTAGAAAGCTGCCCGTACACTGCCCGAACCGTCGTACGATTTTCGTACGGCGCCCCATCCTGCCCCCATTATCACAAGGTTGGATCAGCGGTAATTAACAGAACAGCACCTGGACGAATTGCAGTAATCTGTGCAGTGTAGACCGTACGAATTTTGACGTACGGAAACGCCACCAACCTTGCGAAAATCGTACGATCGACCGAAGTTTTCTAACACGCTGGTTAGTCAAAAGTCGATCGATTTTACAGTATTTGCGGTTGTACACTGCCCATCAACCTTACGAATATCAGACGAAAACGCGATCGCGTACAAAAATCGGCCGATATTCGTAAGGTGTATGGGCAGCTTAAGTACCTCAGCCACTTGTTATACAATCAACAGCAGCACTCAGGGGGAGGGTGGTGCAGCACCAGGAGCAAATCAAGCTCTGCTGAAATGGAACACGCTGAAAGAAGGAGAGACCAGAGTGAATGGAGCTGGTGGCTTATCATTATGTTGCTGCTCCTTCATTAGCAGGACGGGGATGGGAAGGTGACGCCATTGTTTTCCTTAAAGCTGAACTTCCACCTAAAGATAAAATGTATAACTTATTATTATTGAAAGATAAAATACCAAACCCATTCCTGGCCAATCAGGAAGCCGGGCAGCGTGTAATGACGTGCTTTCTGATTGGCCAGATAGCCGGCTCCATGCTCCACCTAGTGACGAGAAGCATGGGGATGGCTTCCCTGCTAATCGGGAAGCCGGGGTGGCGAGTCTTTACACGCTGCCCGGCTTCCCGGCTAATCAGGAAGCCAGGTGGCGAGTCATTACCATGTTTCCCCGAAAGCCGTCTGGCTTCCTGAATGGGAGTTCCGGTATTCGGTATCAGCGAATACTGGGAAAAAATATCGCTACTCGTACTCGATACCGAAATACCGCTATCAGTGCATCCCTAGTAATGAGGAACAGTTCTAGAGAACGCTGGAGGGAATGAGAATATGAATGTAATCATTGCTATCCCAATAGTATCAATGGTTACATTTATATGTTCATTCCCTCAGCTGTTACTTGAATTGCAACATTGTACCTCCTTAGCCAAAAATAAAGTGCCAAGATTTTTCCTTCTATGGCACCGGATTGCTGGCGTTGTTTGGCCCCGGATGGTTCGTTATTGCATGTGTGGTGGCATTGTCCCCAATTGAAAGCATTTTGGGACTCTTTTTGACGTCTACCGCACTGTCATGGGGTTCTCTGTACCTCGGACTCCACGGGTGGCTCTCTTGTCCATGTTACCAGCTTCTCAGTCTGTCATTTCTAGGGATCTTCTTCGGTTTTTCTTGGCTGCGGCAAGGGCGGTGATACCTCGTCATTGGAGGACCTCTGTTGTCCCTCATATTAGAGAGTGGGTGAGGGAGATGTGCAACCTTATGAGAATGGAGGACCTCACGGCCTCCTAAAATGACACAAACGCTCAATTTAATGCTTTGTGGGGCCCCTGGATCCTGTTCATGGAATCTCCTGCCTTTCGAGCCCTGGTTCCATCATGAGTTAATTTTATTTGTACTTTCTTATCCACTGGGGTGAGTAGTACATCCGGCTTGTGTGGATGAATTAGTCCCTGAGCGATCGCGGTACCTATATTGGCTGCGGTCCGGTGAATGCCACTTATGCCAGGCCTGGGCTCTATCTGATTACTTTTATTGAGTACCGCGGGGACTCTGGTCCTGGTCTCGGCTCGCCTCCGCCTTGCTCTTTTGTGTGTTTTATTTCCTGTCTCTCCTTACCTTTCCCTTCCAGCTCTTTTCTTCTGCTCTTCCTCTCTTTTTTGTCTTCTTTCATATTATCTTGCAGTTGATTTTTATTTTACTTGTACGGAGGTGGAACCTTTCTTGCCAGAGGTTCTTCCTTTACCTTCCTTTCGCTCCCTAGCCCTATGGGAGTGTTATCACCCTGGCCTATATTTTTGTTTTTTGTGTTTTTATATTATCCGTCTTTACATGCTGCCCGACTTCCTGTCTAATCAGGAAGCCAGGTGACCAGTCATTACACGCCGCCTGGCTTTCTGAATGGGACTTCCGGTACTCGGTATTGGCGAGTACCAAAAAAAATATATCGGTACTCGTACTCGATACCGAAATACTGGTATGGGTGCATCCCTACTCCAGGCAATTGAAAAATTAACCCTTGCAGTGGGGCTACCCCTGCACTGCAAAGCTTAAAGGTGAACTATGAGGGGAGGGATTTTTACTTAACCTCATAGTTCGAGCCGATGTGTGACAATGAAACTGTCACACGTTGGCTCAATAGATCGGGAAGTAAGCGAACACATACCTTCGCTCGCTCACTTCTCGATCATGTCCCTGCAGAGAGCCGTGACTGTCACTCACGGCTCCCTGCAGTAATTCCCCCCCTCCCCGCTCCGCTCCTCCAGCGCTGACTGGCGGAACGGACGGGGGAGGGGGCGAGTACAGCTGACTCTGCCTCTAGATAGGCAGAGCCAGCTGTCAATCATACAGCTGGGTGGATCTCGACAGTAATGTCGGGATCCATCCCGGCTGCGGCGGTCTCAGTATACTGCAAGCTGTAGCTCGCGATATACTGAGCTTTGGGTCACGGGAGGACGCTAGTTTTATGTCCTCCCGTGACCCTTAGGAGAACTATGGGGAAAAACACTGACCCCATAGTTCTCCTTTTAACTGTTCATTTTGGTCTAGGGGCTAAAATAAAGAAAATGTACTAACCTGATCTTTGGTCCCACTTGGCTGCTAGACCGGTCCTCCACAGCCTCTTCTCCCCTGGGCTCCAGTGGTTTAAAGACCATGATGTCATCTTGTGTGATTCAGCTGCATTAGGTGTGAGGATGCTGAGGGACATTCCACCACCAGAGTGGAGTGGAAGAGAGGTCACCACTGCAGGATCAAGGACCAGGTAAGTATATCTTCTTTATTTGAGCCCCCTAGACCAAAACGAGCACTTAACCCTTGGAGTGCGGGGGTAGCCTCACTGCAAGGGTTAATTTTGTGATTGCCTGGAGTTCTTTTTTTAGTTGTTTTATCATTTTTTTCTCCCAGTACACACAATCCCTCTCCCGTCTGAAATCATATCTTTGTAGGATTCCTTTTTCTTCGGCTCACCTTTCTATATTAACACCTCTACGTTGTTTTGGCTCGTCTCTTCCATAAAACTTTCTGTGCAGCTCCCTTGTAAAAGGATTGGCAGGAGCCCTCTTTTTAAGCTTCATTTTTATAAGTCAATATGGCAGCTCCAAATTATTTAAAGCTTCTTAGAGGGGATTAGATTTGATTTCTTCAGGGAATGGCAGAGGTGTGTCGCGGCTCCCTGGGGCTTTGCGTTTCATCGAATCTGCATCCGTCTGAGCGCAGGGTAAAACTATAATTGACTGCAGGTTATTAGGAGGTGCTTAGTGAACGACAGGCTGCAAGCCCGCAACTGTGGTTTGGATGACCGCGGACAGGTGTCTCACAAAGCACAACAAATGGCACTTTTAATTGTCACCTGCGCAGCCTGGATCAGCTATGTCAGCGAAAGGGGGTGATTTTGTAGATATCCAGTCGAGCCTGTCATATATGTCACCCTGCTGTTTAATCCCTGCGATTTCACATTATGATCATCACAAGTTCTCCCTTCCTGCAGCGTGGACAGAAAGCATTATAATTATTATCCGCTAATTATATAGCACTGACCTAATCTGTAGCGCTGTACGGTCACAGCAATTTAATCAGGCATGTCAGGCCTTGCACACTGAACCTTGTAATCCAACTGAACAGAAAATCCTGGTATATACACTATATTGCCAAAACTATTGGGACACCCCACCAAATCATTGGATTCAGGTGTTCTGTGAAATTTCCTTGCTACTAAATATTCCGTGGTCACCTGTTAGTGGTATTATAACAAAGTGGAAGCAACTGGGAACAACAGCAACTCAGCCATGAAGTGGTAGGCCACGTAAAATGACAGAGCGGGGTCAGCACATGCTGAAGCGCACAGTGTGAGGAAGTCACCGACTCTCTGTAGAGTCAATAGGTACAGACCTCCAAACTTCGTGTGGCCTTCAGATTGGCACAACAACAGTGCGTAGAGAGCTTCATGGAATGGGTTTCCATGGCCGAGCAGCTGCATCCAAGCCTTACAGCACCAAGTGCAGTGCAATGCGTGGGATGCCGTGGTGTAAAGCACGAGGCCACTGGACTCTAGAGAAGTGGAGACGTGTTCTCTGGAGTGACGAATCACACTTCTCTGTCTGGCAATCCGATGGACGTGTCTGTGTTTGGCAGTTGCCAGGAGAACGGTATTTGCCTGACTGCATTGTGCCAAGTGTAAAGTTTGGTGGAGGGGGGATTATGGGGAGGGGGTTGTCTTTCAGGGGTTGGGCTCGGCCCCTCAGTTCCAGTGAAGGGAACTTCCTGTTCCCACATGACTGCGCACCAGTGCACAAAACAAGGGCCATAAAGACATGGATGAGCGAGTTTGGGGTGGAGGAACTTGACTGGCCTGCACAGAGTCCTGACCTCAACCCGATAGAACACCTTTGGGAAGAATTCGAGCGGAGACTGCTAGCCCGGCCTACTCGTCCAACATCACAAATGCGCTTCTGGAAGAATGGTCAAACATTCCCATAGACACACTCCTAAACCTTGTGGACGCCTTCCCAGAAGAGTTGAAGCTGTTATAGTGGCAAAGGGCAGAGCCAACTCAATATTGAACCCTACGGACTAAGACTGGGATGCCATTAAGGTTCATGTGCGTGTAAGGGCCGGCATCCCAATACTTTTGGTAATATAGTGTATGTAAGCTGATGAAGAAAGTCAATGTTAACTGATGTAAATGTTATGTAAAGACATATAAAGTAAAGCAAAAAGTAAAGATTAGAAAACACCTTCTTTCTATACACATTTACATGATAATAAAATTCAGAGTTTTAGTCCAAAACTACAATGTAACTCTTAAATATAACCTCAATTTAAAGTAATATTAAACTCAAACTTTTTTTCTCAATTTTGAATCCAGATCAAACAGAAATACATCACTCAGCAAAGTATGTCTTTACATTTTTG
>NW_017307152.1:165186-170337 GCF_000935625.1 Nanorana parkeri
TGTCCCTGCAGAGAGCCGTGACTGTCACTCACGGCTCCCTGCAGTAATTCCCCCCCTCCCCGCTCCGCTCCTCCAGCGCTGACTGGCGGAACGGACGGGGGAGGGGGCGAGTACAGCTGACTCTGCCTCTAGATAGGCAGAGCCAGCTGTCAATCATACAGCTGGGTGGATCTCGACAGTAATGTCGGGATCCATCCCGGCTGCGGCGGTCTCAGTATACTGCAAGCTGTAGCTCGCGATATACTGAGCTTTGGGTCACGGGAGGACGCTAGTTTTATGTCCTCCCGTGACCCTTAGGAGAACTATGGGGAAAAACACTGACCCCATAGTTCTCCTTTTAACTGTTCATTTTGGTCTAGGGGCTAAAATAAAGAAAATGTACTAACCTGATCTTTGGTCCCACTTGGCTGCTAGACCGGTCCTCCACAGCCTCTTCTCCCCTGGGCTCCAGTGGTTTAAAGACCATGATGTCATCTTGTGTGATTCAGCTGCATTAGGTGTGAGGATGCTGAGGGACATTCCACCACCAGAGTGGAGTGGAAGAGAGGTCACCACTGCAGGATCAAGGACCAGGTAAGTATATCTTCTTTATTTGAGCCCCCTAGACCAAAACGAGCACTTAACCCTTGGAGTGCGGGGGTAGCCTCACTGCAAGGGTTAATTTTGTGATTGCCTGGAGTTCTTTTTTTAGTTGTTTTATCATTTTTTTCTCCCAGTACACACAATCCCTCTCCCGTCTGAAATCATATCTTTGTAGGATTCCTTTTTCTTCGGCTCACCTTTCTATATTAACACCTCTACGTTGTTTTGGCTCGTCTCTTCCATAAAACTTTCTGTGCAGCTCCCTTGTAAAAGGATTGGCAGGAGCCCTCTTTTTAAGCTTCATTTTTATAAGTCAATATGGCAGCTCCAAATTATTTAAAGCTTCTTAGAGGGGATTAGATTTGATTTCTTCAGGGAATGGCAGAGGTGTGTCGCGGCTCCCTGGGGCTTTGCGTTTCATCGAATCTGCATCCGTCTGAGCGCAGGGTAAAACTATAATTGACTGCAGGTTATTAGGAGGTGCTTAGTGAACGACAGGCTGCAAGCCCGCAACTGTGGTTTGGATGACCGCGGACAGGTGTCTCACAAAGCACAACAAATGGCACTTTTAATTGTCACCTGCGCAGCCTGGATCAGCTATGTCAGCGAAAGGGGGTGATTTTGTAGATATCCAGTCGAGCCTGTCATATATGTCACCCTGCTGTTTAATCCCTGCGATTTCACATTATGATCATCACAAGTTCTCCCTTCCTGCAGCGTGGACAGAAAGCATTATAATTATTATCCGCTAATTATATAGCACTGACCTAATCTGTAGCGCTGTACGGTCACAGCAATTTAATCAGGCATGTCAGGCCTTGCACACTGAACCTTGTAATCCAACTGAACAGAAAATCCTGGTATATACACTATATTGCCAAAACTATTGGGACACCCCACCAAATCATTGGATTCAGGTGTTCTGTGAAATTTCCTTGCTACTAAATATTCCGTGGTCACCTGTTAGTGGTATTATAACAAAGTGGAAGCAACTGGGAACAACAGCAACTCAGCCATGAAGTGGTAGGCCACGTAAAATGACAGAGCGGGGTCAGCACATGCTGAAGCGCACAGTGTGAGGAAGTCACCGACTCTCTGTAGAGTCAATAGGTACAGACCTCCAAACTTCGTGTGGCCTTCAGATTGGCACAACAACAGTGCGTAGAGAGCTTCATGGAATGGGTTTCCATGGCCGAGCAGCTGCATCCAAGCCTTACAGCACCAAGTGCAGTGCAATGCGTGGGATGCCGTGGTGTAAAGCACGAGGCCACTGGACTCTAGAGAAGTGGAGACGTGTTCTCTGGAGTGACGAATCACACTTCTCTGTCTGGCAATCCGATGGACGTGTCTGTGTTTGGCAGTTGCCAGGAGAACGGTATTTGCCTGACTGCATTGTGCCAAGTGTAAAGTTAAGAAAAGGTAACATTTCTTATATATTCCTAGTCTAGATAGTTTTCATTTTTTTTTTTTACATTTTGCTCCGTGTAATTTCCTAAAATCTATTTTGCGTTGCCACACACCAGCTGAAATCTGAAAACAAGCTTGTAGTGGGAGGGCTTATTGTGTAAATTGATGAAGGGTGGAAGTACTACAGGAGGAAGAGAGCTGTTGGGGAGCTATAGTAATGTGCCGATGATCACTAATAGTCTACAGGGTAGGCAAGAGAAGGGGTATGGATAGCACAGAGTTGTAGAATATAAGCAGTATTGTCATACTTATACTCACACAATGGACTGGCTTAATTAGATGTAAGGGGCTGATTTCTAAATCCTTTGCCCAGCCTCCTACTTATTCTGTGGCATTATAACCCAATGCCCAGTCTTACACTGGAAGAATGCCGTTTGCGTGGCATTCCCTCCACTGGATGGAGCCAAGGAGCATGGGAATTTGCTCCTCGGCTCCATCTAGTGGTGGGAATGCCATGTGAACAGCATTCTCACAGTGTAAGTCTGGGTGGAATATTTATAAATCGCCCTTAAGTGTGTGTAAGAGACCTGTGTGGACATGATTTTACGGGCCTGCACCCAACCCAACCTGGGAACACTTTTGAATATTCTTTACATTAGACCTTACCCATGAAACCTAAATCCACATTCTTACCTGCAACCTTTCTTTCTCTTCCATTCATTTAAGGACGCAGCTTGAAACGATCTTGACTGAAGGGTTATATTGCCACCTACAAAAGTAGGACGCTAGGCACAGGCAGCCAACCCAGGGTGGCCCCTGATGGACAACCATCTGGACCTCCATCCATATGGTTGTTATGCACCCCCTAGATCCAGATCTAGATGGATTGCTTGCAGGGTAGGACCTAGATATTTTTTGCTAGTCGTTTCAGACCAGTTCTTTTGTACTCCTCATCAGATTTTTACCCCTGTTACTGCTCATTCTATGAGGGCATAGAGTGCATCCTGGGTTTTTCATCATCACACTTCTGTTGCTCAAGTTTGGAAGGTGGCTACCTAGTGGTCTGTCCACGCCTTTACCAAGTTCTACAGGGTCGGCGTTGTGGTATCATTAGATGCTACTTTTAGTGTGAGCGACCTTTCAGGGGTTGTGGGTCGTGTTATTCTGGTTTCTTCTGGTTTTCTGTTTAGGCCTACTTCTAATTTAATACCAGTTTGGGATGCCCCATCAGTCAAGATCTAAAAATCCAGTTGTCCTTTAACCACTTGAAGTCCACGGTGTTTACACCCCCTTCCTGTCCAGGCCATTTTTCTGTGTTCAGCGCTGCGGTACCTTGACTGATGTTTATTCCTGTAAGCTGTACTGAAATTAATTTTATACCATTTTTTAGAGACAGATAGAGCTTTCTTCTGGTGGCATTTAATCACCACAGGGGTTTTTATTTTTTACTACATAACGAAAAAAGTACCCTAAATTTTGTAAAAATTTTGTAAAAACCCCAATTTTTTGGTAAAATATAAAAGACAGGGTCACGTTGGGTAAATAAGTCAAGCTTTAAAATTCCCCTCGAAATCACAGAAAACGATCGCACCCAAAATCGGCCATAGGCCAATTTAAACGCTTTTACCGCTCATCAGTTTAGTGTTATCAGTAATTAATGAATCAGAGATCTTGGTGCACTCCTTACCGAAATATCAAAGGACCTGTAGGGACGGGTGGGTGCTTGTAGTGACCACGGATGGCACCGTGGGAAACTCTGATAAAGAAATAACGTCACCAGCACACCAAAGGATAATTTAGCAACAGTCCATTTATTGGCACATTGCCATTCAAATGCATTTGAATGGCAATGTGCCAATAAATGGACTGTTGCTAAATTACCCTTTGGATGCTGGTGACGTTATTTCTTTATCAGTAATTAATGGCCCAAAAATTATTGCTCTCCTTCCGGCGTTCGCGGCGATATGTAACATGTGCGACATAATGGGCGCAATCGTCGTTTTCGCACATAGGCGCACCCAAGGCATGTTTGCGTGTGTATGTGGGGGGGGGCGAGGGACTTTAAAAAAATATTTGTGTTATTTTACTTTTTTTTTTCATTTGTCACTATTTTTGTTAGCTTCTTTATTTTTTTTATGCTTTAAATTTGTTTAAACTTTTTTTTTACACTTAAAGGAGAACTATGAGGTGAGTGAAAATCACTCAGCCTCATAGTTCGAGCCGACTTGTGACAATGAAACTGTCACACGTCGGTTCAATCGATCGGGAAGTGAGCGAACACATACCGTCGCTCACTCATTTCTCGATCCTGTCCCTGCAGAGAGCTCCCTGCAGTGATTCCCCCCCCTTCCCTGTCCGATCCTCCAGCGCTGACTGGCAGAACGGACGGGGGAGGGGGCAGGTACAGCTGGCTCTGCCTCTAGATAGGCAGAGCCAGCTGTCAATCACGCAGCTGGGTGGATCCAGACAGTAATGTCGGGATCTATCCCGGCTGCGGCGGGCTCAGTATACAGCGAGCTGTAGCTCGCGATATACTGAGCTTTTGGTGACGGGAGGACGCTAGTTTGTGTCCTCCCGTGACCCTGGGGAGAACTATGGGGAAAATCACTGACCCCATAGTTCTCCTTTTAACTTTACTGCTATCACAAAGGGGGGTAGGAAATCCCCTATGTGGTAGCCAATTCACATAACGGGTCCTCTTGGAGACATCAGGGGTCTCCAAGACCCCTGATGTCACCTAGGGACCCTCAGAGAAGCTGATGAAGCAGAGATCTGAGTGAATTTCTAACAGTGAATGTGGTTTTTGTTTGGAATCTCCATTCATTCCAAAACAGAATGTTAAATAAAAGCAAAAATTAAACGAAATTTTGAAAGACAATTGGAAATCTTCTGCTGCCGGTTTTCAACGTCCTGATGGTATTTTTCGTACGAACATTCGTGCAAAAATCTACCCGTGTATACCCTACTAAGTAGGCTCAAGCACTGATTGGCTCTTTGTGCTTCTTCTCCCTCCCCCAGTCTGAGGTGTGGGGGTTCTCCTGCCTTGCAAGGCCATCAAATCAGCATAGTGTTTGCTCAAATAATAAATCACATATAATAGAGAGCTGAGAAAATACAATCTAATTATTAAGGTGGCGATATGATTAACCATCCCAGGGGAAG
>NW_017307152.1:170583-180461 GCF_000935625.1 Nanorana parkeri
GGGGTTTATCGGTAAAAACTAGCTTTTGTATAGGATTATTTATTTTTTTACAGTTAAGAATCACTGTTGTAACCCACACCTAGTTCTTTCAGTATTGTAGTACTGCACTCCCTGTCATTAGCTGCCACTAGCACTAACTGTCACTGAGTATGTGTGCATCTGACAGTTGCTGGACCAACAAACAAATGATTCTGGTCTGCAACTACTTGAGCTGTGCAACTTCCCTTTCATTCTCCTTGTCTGTGGATAAGGCTATAATATAATCACTGAGAGGGTGTCACTGGAACCAGGGAGCACTCTGGTATGCATTTTTATAGGCTCCAATTCAGGGCTATTCAGATGATAATGATAATATAGGGATTTGATAGTGAGCCAGCCAAGCTGAGTAGAGGAATGCACGGGGTGAATATATTAGCCAGTCCAAAAAAAAACCCTGTGTCCTGTGCTTCAGATTAAACACATAATGCTCTTGATTCACTAAAGTGTACTGTTACTTTAAGAAAGAAAAATCCTGCAAAGTTTCCAGCCTGAATTTATCATAGCATTCCCATTTAAATATATATGTACAAAGAGATGATGCATCTATGGTACAGTGAGATTTCCAATCGAAAACAAATCACCAAGACAAAGAGATTCATCCAATACCCACCTGGCAGGAAATTGGTAAACTCTCCGTCTTGAGTTACTACTCTCTCCTTTACCCCTCCTGCCCGTCCCTGCCTGTTTGTATCTCATTGTTTTCCAGGAGTAATCAAACTTCAGCCTAAGTGGAGTATAAATCTCCCCATCTCATAAGCTGCACAGCAAGATCATGTAAATGCAAATGAGGCCTTGAATTCAAGCTGTCGCTGGAGGAGAAGGAATGGCCGGGTCCCTATCAGGCCCGTTCCTCTCTGGAAAGCAAGAGACGCTGAAAGCCAAAGGCATTGAAAGGCTGATTTTATAACGTTGGTGTCAACTTTCAACTGCTGCCCACAGCTACCAACCAGATTGAATCTTTTGAGGAAATTAAAGCAGACCTCCAATGGACAAGGGGTAAATTTTTTTTGTGTGCCTTCTCTATCCTTTATTCTGCTAGGTGTCCCCCAGCAGAAACCTGCTAAAGCTTCCTTTCTGTCCATCAGGTGACTTCAAAACATGGTACTTGTCTAAGCAACCCATCTGGATCATCAGGCGTCTTGTCCTGTGTCCCAATGTGGTCTGAGAATGACCCTATAACGGTCTTTCTGAACCAGGGTGCTGTGGCACCATCGGGTGTCTCCTAGCCTCCTCAGGGGTGCCTCAACATTTTCACACAGTTTCATGCCTCTAATGTGAAGAGGGATCCTAATGTGAAAGAGGGTGCTTCTGATGTGAAAGAGGGTGCTTCTGATATGAAGAGGGCCCCTGATGTGAAGAGGGCTTCTAATGTGAAGAGAGGCTCCTGATGTGAAAGAGGGGGCTTCTAATGTGAAGAGGGCTCCTGATGTGAAAAAGGGGGCTTCTGATGTGAAGAGGGCTTCTAATGTGAAGAGAGGCTCCTGATGTGAAAGAGGGTGCTTCTGATATGAAGAGGGCCCCTGATGTGAAAGAGGGGGCTTATGATGTGAAGAGAGGCTCCTGATGTGAAAGACGAGGCTTCTGGTGTGAAGAGAGGCTCCCAGTGTGAAAGGGGGGCTCCTGATGTGAAAGAGGGGGCTTCTAATGTGAAGAGGGCTCCTGATGTGAAAGAGGGGGCTTCTGATGTGAAGAGGGATCCTGATGTGAAAGAGGGAGCTCCTGATGTGAAGAGGACTCTTGGTGTGAAAGAGGGGCCTTCTGATGTGAAGAGGGCTCCTGATGTGAAAGAGGGAGCTTCTGATGTGAAGAGGACTCTTGATGTGAAAGATTGGGCTTCTGATGTGAAGACGGCTCCTGATGTGAAAGAGGGGGCTTCTGATGTTATGAGAGGCTCCTAGTGTGAAAGGGGGCTCTAATGAAAGAGGTTGACTGAAGTGACAGAGGACTCCCGTTTTTTCCTGGGGTCCCCACTATCCCGGATAACGGTCTGGTATGGATTTCGGAGGGACAACACATCATTTTTTAGCTTAGGGTGCCTTGATATTTTGCATACTTTTAAAAGGGGATCAAAAAAGGTAGAGAAACGCTGCTTTATATAATTGGAGCCACCCGGTTCTGATTGGCCCAGTGATTTCCCAAACAACGGTGGCGTGGTTATAAGCATCATTCCTAAACAAAGCATCCACGGCCTTCCTATGACAAGCTATGCAACCCTCAACAATGAAAACTAAAATAGAGCACCAAGTAATTGTCTTGAGATTTGGTTCATAAATAGCGACAACAAGATATGCATAGCCACATGTACAGGAATCTCCATTCATCAGGCCTACAAAGATATGCATACAATAAATAACACATCTAATAAAAAAAACTATATAGAAAACTAAATAATAATAAAACTATAGAAAATGATCATTAAAATTGAAATTTATGTTTTTCTATCTTTTTCTGTTTTAACCATTGTTCAATTCTCTATATAGTATTTTTATTAGATGTGTTATTCAATGTATATCTTTGTAGTCCTGATGAAGAGGGATTCTTATGCATGTGGCTGTGCATATCTTGTTGCCATTTGTGAAGCCAGTAAAGTATTTTTGGGATTTTTGAGACGATTACCTGGCACTCTATTTATAGTCTTCATTCATGTAGATTTCTCATTCTGGGAGTCCCCTCCTTCCGACGGGCCCCCCATTTTTTTTGAAGAGCTGTCAGAACCAAACCATCAGGCCCAAATATTGCTCCTATTCCACTAGAGCAGGGGTGGGTGGGGAACCTCCGGCCCTCCAGCTGTGGTGAAACCACAGATCCCATGAGGCATTGCAAGATTCTCACAGCCACAGACATGCCTCCCAAAGACAGATGCATATGGGATTTGTTGTTTCACCAGAGCTAGAGGGGCGGAGGTTCCCCATTCCTGCACTAGAGAAAGGTTGTGGTCCAGCTCCTCATCCCCGCTCACCCTTGAACGCTATGTAACCTGGCCATGACATAAAATGGTCCTGAAATATCTACATATCTGCCATTTTTTGAAAAAAAAAGTTGCGCTGGTAGAAATTAATTGCTGATCTCCTTCTGAAAATACTAGTTTGCCTTTTAATACTGATGAAGTTCCTGATCTGGAACAAGCATTATTATTATTATTATACAGGATTTATATAGCGCCAACAGTTTGCGCAACGCTTGTCAATACAAGGAAGAAATTACAATCACAAGACAATTCAAGACAAGATGGAGGGCCCTGCCCCTGAGGGCTTACAATCTAAAAGGGAGTGGGAAGTGATACATGAGGACGTAGCTGTGTGGGGATGAAGTGTTTGAGAATGTGATGGTTCAGTGGTCAGGTTGAGGTGGGACAGGCTTCCTTGAAGAGATGAGTCTTAAGGGATCGCCTAAAGGCAGTCAGAGTGGGAGATAGACGGACAGGTTGGGGTAAAGAGTTCTAGTGGATGGGAGAGACTCTAGTGAAGTCCTGGAGGCGAGCATGGAAGGAATTGACGAGGGAGCTGGAAATCAGAAAGTCTTTTGAAGAGCGGAGGGGATGGTTAGGGTGATACTTTGAGACAAGGTTTGAGATATAGCCGGGGCAGAGTTTTGTAAGTCTTTGTAAGTTTTTTTTTTGTTTTTTTTAAGTTTATTTTGAATACTATTGACGTCCTGAACACGCTTGCAGCAAGCAAAGTCACAAGTACCAATTTGCATACTCCACCCGAGTTAGTATCACCCGTGTTGGTATATCAGAAACTCTTGAAACCACTGAGTCACTATGACACCCAGAGATCCAGCATTTTTTAGAAGTAAACAATGGCAGCCCGCATATTTCCTCGGTGCATGTTTCCTTTAATTATTTTGTGGCCACAAAGGACCACTCGAGGCAAAGAATAAACTTTACATTGTGGGCCAAAGCTGTTCTATTATTTTTAGTCTTGAGTTCCAGTTTAAACAAGATAGTTGATTGGTTGCTGTGGTTGCCACAGTTTTTTATAAACCATGCCAACTGCATCATTTTAAAGAACCTAACTGGTTTCCATCCATTTGACTCTAGTTTGCATTACTATTCTATCTGGCGCAGAGATTACGGGAGAAGAGGTGAAGCATATTTCCGGCTCTCATTGTCACTATCAGTAACTACAGAATATCTTATACTTGATTGTCTCCTCTCCACCATAGGAAAGATTTATTACAGGGAACAATTGGGGGGTAAATGTACTGTGTGGAGATGGGACAGAAGGACAGTGCTCACCGTGCTCTATGACTTGAAATATTTCCGTGTACCCGTAAGGCCCTGTTCACATTGATCGATTTATCGTGCGATTTTTGCAGCGATATCGCTCATATTTCCACGCAATATCGCTCTATGTAGCTTCACCAATACATTTCAATGGAGCTGTTCACATCTCGTCGCTCAATATCGCTTGTAGCTCGTCGCTGGTAGCTTGTCGCTCCTACATGACCCTTTTTTCGAGCGATTTTGACCGATATTGCTCCTGATTGCATACAGCCCAATAGGAAGAAGTCGCGCGATGTCGCTCAATATCGCTTGTCGCGCAATATCGCTCAAAGTCGCTCGATTTTCATGTCGCTCAGTGTGAATGGGGTCTAAGTGTCCTTAATATCATTAACATCTAGTATATGGTAATCTTGTGAATAAATCAGTTTCCCAGTAGAAAAAGTAATTAGTGCAGCAGTTATTAACTTGACAGCTCCAAAGGGACACACATAATATTCAATATATGACAGAAGACATATTAGAAGAGACTTTAAACCTGCTACAGTTAAGGATGGAAGACCCACTACTGGAGACAGAGATAGGGGACATGCTGTATGAGCCCGCTGTCATTACAGCCTCTTTACAAAATGAATGCTTCTACTACAGACTGCTAGGGTCTGCAGAGGGCTGCATAGCAAGTATCAAAGGGCCGCATATGGCCCTTGGGCTGCAGGTTTGGCACCAAGGTATTAGTGGTCATTTGACTAAGGTGGCTTGGTGAGCATGGTCTGATGGTGAACCGGTACTTTTTTTCAGGCATTTAAAAGCAACAGGTTTACTAAAAGGAGAACTATGAGTTGAGTGCTTTTCACTCACCTCATAGTTCTAGCCGACCTGTGACAATGAGACTGTCACAGGTCGGCTCAGTAGATCGGGAGGTGAGCGAACAGATACCGGCGTTCGCCCACCTCTCGATCCTGTCACGGCACTCTGCCGTGACAGGGGAGGGGCTGGATTCTCCGATCCGCCAGCGCTGACTGGCGGATCGGACGGGTACAGCTATCTCTCCCTCTAGATAGGCAGAGCCAGCTGTCACTCACGCAGCTGGGCAGATCCAGACATAATTGTCGGGATCCGCTTCAGCTGCGGCGTCTCAGTATACCGCGAGCAGTAGCTCGCGGTATACTGTGGCGTCTCAGTATACCACGAGCTGTAGCTTGCGATATACTGAGCTTAGGGTGATGGGAGGACAATAGTTTGTGTCCTCCCGTTACCCTAAGGAGAACTATGGGGAAAAGCCTTAACCCCATAGTTCTCCTTTAACATTCTCCTTTGGCCTCCTCCAATGCTCATACAAACCTTCCTTTTGCCTCTCCTCCCCTCCAAAGGGACATGAAATACCCAGGTATGGGGTATCATGTGACTCTCCTTACTCCCATGATACAATGCAGGGTGCCTGAATGGCCAGGCACCAGTGTTACCACGTGGTTGTGCAGAGAGCGTCCTCAGCCTTGTCTGTTAAATTGACTTGTAGCTTACAGGAGCCATATTCACTTTACTGCAGTGAACAGGGGCAACAGCTGAGCGAAGGTAAGATGTGTAAAAGCCATGGAGGGTAAAGCACAGGTTCCTTTTAGTGTCTATGGGGAGCCAAACAGATGTCATCCCTTACAAGTAACTCAAGCACAAAAGGTTTAACATGATCCAAACTCTTATACACTCCCTAATTACATACACATTGTTACTGAAGTCTTTCCTCACTTTCATGTCGGACGGAATTGTCAGGTTTTTAGCAGCTCAGAAACTTTTTTGAAAAGTTGAAGATCTGAGTTGACATAGCTACACAATGACATGAAAAGGTGCCAACTTAATGGAAGGACAAACCCGCTCCATGTTTTAAACATCTGGGAGGTGATCACACGCTACACCCTGGGAATGGCTGGAAATCCCTCAACAATTAAAGGGACAGAGAAAGAATATACTGTGTTCTGGCATTTAAAGGCGAGGAGAGAAAAAAAAATTAATAAATCTCCAAAGCAAACGAACATGGTAACAAGGGAAGACAATGATGAGGTTCCTTTTCTTATTTAGTCTTCAAATGAACTGCCTTTGTTTGCTGGTGTTGCTGTCTGTAGGATTAAGGGAGATCAGTTGGTTGGCTGTGTTTGCTGATCATCTCCATGGTGAAGTCTTCAGGGGATTGGCATTGTCCCACAGCCATACGGGATAGACGGAGATGTGCCCTCGCCTACGTCACATTTCTTTCATGTCGATGGTTTGCAAGCTTCAGTGGACAAATTGATGGAGATTTGCAGGCTGTGGATCCGAGGATGAATTAATAATGGATTGGATAAGTTTAATGAGTGAACCTCCAAAGAATTTCCCATGTCAACCTTTGATGTTGCTCACCATTGAGTGAGACTCGTTTTAAATGAGTGTGACTTCGGAAATCTGTATGCTGCAATCCCTAGACTCCATTCTGCGTATGGTCTGATGAGTCCTTCTGGTCTGATTTATAATTCATAAAATGTATTCTGATCCTATAGAAAATCCCAGCTACAACTCCAGCTGTTCTTATAACATTCTATAGGTGATGAATAAACTATGATAATCTAGTAACATAATTTCTACCAAATTTCACCATCTATAAAGAAGTGCATATTGGTGCTGTATTTGGCCAGAGCCTGGAGCCATAAAGGGTAAAAATTGTACGTATTTCCCTTCCCTGGAGTCACAGGTGTTGCCTACAGCCACCCATAGAAATTGGCTGTACGCGGATATTCGCCAGTACTTACATAAACACGCATATGCACATGGGCAACCACTAAACTAAATACACATGGACAACCATAAAACCCTAAGGGCCCATTCACACCACATTCAGATTACCTCCAGACCAGACTGTTTCCGGACCCAAAATGCATCCCAATGTATCCCTATGCTATTTCTGGCCTCTGTTCCCAACAGCACAGTCTGTTCCAGACCAGACCAGAAAAATACTGCTTCATACGCATCAAACCCTTTAGAAATGCATTAAAAACACATGGAACGCACCGGTAAGACCATTTAAAAAATAAATACATTTACAATCGCAGCAAAATCGTGGTAAAATCAAGGTAAAAACGTGGCCAAAACGCAATGCACTATGTTCCAGACCTGGTCCTGAAAATGGTGTGAACCCAGCCTAAAGACAGACAGTCTCCCTTACGGGACCTGAATAGAGTGTACACATTGTATATTAGCAATAAAGTTGTTTTTTTTTAATCTTAACAGTGACAGCTCTGGCACACTGGCTGGAGCTGCCACAACGTACTAGCCCACTCACTAAAACTCGGCATTTATAGTGGATGGGCTAGTGTGAACGGGCCATTAAAGTTTATCTATATTACAGCTTACCAATCCTTACATGGTGGATGACGGTGGCTGCATTCATTTAGTTTTTTTAAAAGCCCTTTTTCCTTTATTTTCACCTGGTGATCCTCTCGGTACACACTTCCTGTCCTAGGGTGACAACACTTGCAGTGCTGTGTCTTTGAATAAGCAGTGTTGCATAGGTTGCTCCCCTGATTTGGACTACAAAAGACCTCCCCCTGTCCTTAACGTCAAAAAATGGAGAGGTGCTCTGTATTTCACAAAAGAGAATTGGGAAGGCTGATACCATTGTTTGAGATTTCTGTTCAGTACACAGAAGGGCACTGGATATCTGACAATCTCCACATCTGAATTTTCAGAAAATTTACTTAGGCAAAAAAAATGAAACTAATGGAGCCACCACATCCAAGAACTGGTCTCCTAACACAGGTCCCACGCTTTTTTATTACCCTTTATTTCACTGCTCCCTAAATTTAACAGATTTGCTTTAAAGTGTACATTTAGCCAAAACGTTATTTTGTCCTTTTGGACAAAGGTGCGGGAGAAGGGGTTAGAAACTCTTCTTGCTATCTATGTCCCCATCAATGACACTGCCCCGCTCGTCCTGTCCTCAGAGACACCACAGGAGTTTAGTAAAAATGTCCGCATAATAACCTCTCTACACCTGCAGGGTCAAGGATGTGTAACCTGCAGAGCGCAGGGACTAAGAGTGTGCAATTTACAGATTCCAGGGATTAGCAGTGTATGACATGCAGGGTGTAGGAGTCAGAAGTGTACAATGTACATAGTGCAGGGGTCCGGGGTGCGTAGAATACTGAATGCAGGGATATGTAATATACATAGTGCAGGGGCCACGGGGTATGTAATGTACATAGTGCGGGGGGCAGGAGTGGGTAATGTACAAAGTGCAGGGGCCAGGGGTGTGTAACGTACATAGTGCAAGGGTCAGGAGTGGGTAATGTACAAAGTGCAGGGGCCAGGGGTGTGTAACGTACATAGTGCAAGGGTCAGGAGTGGGTAATGTACAAAGTGCAGGGGCCAGGGGTGTGTAACGTACATAGTGTATGGGTCAGGAGTGGGTAATGTACAGAGCGCAGGGGTCAGGAGTGTGTAACATACATAGTGCCGGGGATGTGAAGTATATACACCCTAGTGCACAGCACCCCTTCTCTTTCATTCCACACATACATAAAAAATACTCACACACTGACACCCACATTCATACACACAATCCCAGATTGTTAAGTTCCCTATCCCTGATTCTACTAGCGAGAAAGCTTAGAGGATGTTGTTCTGAGGAGAATCAGTATGACTGGCTGTACCCTGTTCAAAGCTGCCATCCTCGTGTGTGTGCAGAAATGTGGCTGCCTGGAAGAAGCAAGTCGGACAGCCAGTCACCAGAGAACATGGGAAGCAGCGGTATCGGTGGACACCAGGCGAGAGATGCGGTATATGTGCTCCACATGCCCAGCACTAGTGGCAGCCATAATGGCGGGGTTACTATCTTCCCATCACATGGTCATGATTGATGGGTAGATCGTAGACAACCTGTTGCCAGCTCACTCTAAAGCTTGTCCTGAAGAATAAATGGTTTGTGTTATATAATAATACATATCACATACAGAACTGTTTAGTTAAAGTCCACACTCAGCCAAGCACAGTTCAGTATGAATTGCGGGTTGTAAGGTTAATTATAAAACAAAACATCTAAATAGCATCTGTATGTTGCACTATTGTTAAGAAAATGTTATTCAAAAAGATAAAAATTTATAAAATATGGCACAAACACATCAATACCTACAGTATATCTATGTTGCAGTAGTATAAGGAAATCATCAAATAGTATGGGAAAAATGATTTACTATTGGGTAGAGATGTAAAATTTCCGGAAAGTTTGAAGCCATGAGAAAAAACGGTTTTTTTTTCCGGAAAAATTGAAAAAAATTCAGTTTGGAGTATTTTTACAAATTGAAAGTCATGTTGTTATACTAGGAACATGAAATGCAGTGTCTATAAAAGTATTATGCTTGAAATAACAATACAGCTTATTCAGTAAATAAACTAAACTTTCTTTTTTAAATTTTATTTTTTATTACAAATGGAATAACAAGGACTGTATATTAGAGGCGCACCGAAAATTTCAAAACCGAAAGGAAACCGAAATAAGAAAAAATGTCAGGTCGAAACCGAAAATGTTCTTTTATTTTAACTTTTTCAAATTTTTCAAATATTTTATTTTTATTTATTTTTTATAAACTTT
>NW_017307152.1:181159-189032 GCF_000935625.1 Nanorana parkeri
TGGGGAAATATTGGGGGTCTAAACAGATCCCTGATATTTCCCTTTTTAAAATAGAAAAAGAGATTGAGGACACAGAGTCCTCAATCTCTTTCTCTGCAGCCCCTGTTATCAATGAACACGAATACTCTATACTGAGTGTTCCTGTTCATTCATAACATGAGGACAGAGTGTGTTTACTATAACCACAAGCATGAATGAACAGGAGGTGATGTAGATCACTTCCCATTCATAATTGAGGATATAGTAACCATACTCTGTCCTCAATTATCTGCGTACACTCAGCGATCACTGATCGCTGACTGCTTGTATCCAGGGCCGGCCTTAGGCCTTTAGGCGCCCTGTGCGAGAAAGCTTTACAGCGCCCCTCAGTGACCACACCCCTCAGTGGCCACACCCTCAGTAACCACACCCAACGTTCCTGACTCATTGTCACAGGAGGCTGAGCAAGCAGAGCTCAGCCTCCTGTGACAGCGTGGGCTGTCTCACTCAGGGGAGTCCCTACCATATTTGCCACCTGAGGGGGAGATGTGTTGGGGGTGTGCTGGCGGTGCGCGTTACCGGGAGGTGCATCATGGTACCTCTGCCTGGGGGTTCCACCCAGCTCAGTGATGTCACTGGTTGCCAGGAGCTGGGCAGGACACCAGCCTTAGCATCCCACTCAGCTCCTGGCAGCTAGTGAGCTCAGTGAGCTGGGCGGGAAGCCGGCCAGAGCATCACAGCTTGTAAAGGGCTCTTAACAACTTGGAACACTCTGGCCGGAAAGGGGGTGCAGGCACACTTACCCCACCTCCACGCAACACAAAGAGATGACGCCTGAGGCAGCCGCCTCAGGCTGGCTCATTATGTGGACGGCCCTGGCCACTGAATTACCCTGTACTTGCTCTTCATTGGAAAGGCAGCTCCACATCACGGAGTGGCACATGCAGCAGCTCCTCAAAGTTGGGAGGGGAGAGTTAATTCTGTAAGATGATCAATAATAATGCATGAACTGGTCTTTAGAGGGAATCTATATCTATAACTGTCCGTTCTTACAGCTAAACCTCCCGTCCTCCGCTGGAGGCTGCTCTTGTCTGACTCCTAGAAGCAGTGTTAGTTCTGAGTTGAGAGCATCACAGTACACGGTGCCACACAGGTATGCTCTAATCCTCGAGCCCCGGATGAAATCCTTGCCCTTGACAAGCTGTCAGCCATTCTGACAGGTTCCCTGTAAGCTATCCATCAATTTTCACTGTGATCTTGCTATTAGATCTTGTGATACGTTACCCCGAGTACCATCAGTTTAAAGTGTGTAGCAAGCAATGCCAGAACGCCTGATTTACTTACTTATTCCAGGTCAGTGAGTCTAAGGCACGGGATCAGCTTGGAGGCCAAACGACTAGCATTTTCAGAAGGAGCTCACCAATAACAGCCCCTATATATTTCTCATGACAGGTTTGCTTTAAACTATAGACAATACATTTAACACCGAGGGGTTCTTCTATGTCCATCATTTCCTTGAGGGCCCATATGTGTGTTATAGCAAGGCACAGTAACATGTATGCATTAATGCACATTGCCCCAGTGCGTGGCACTGCACCTGCTGTACGTGCAGTGCGTTGCGGTGACATTCATTGCGAAGGCTCAACTGCAGCGCACCACAACACATATAGCAGGCATTGTGATGCGCTGTGTTGTTAAAAACGGGTCATGTGTGTTTTTTCATCCATTGTGGTGCGTTGACATCCTTCTCATAATAAATGGGCTGCCTTAATGCAACGTATGTTAAAGCATGCCTTGCATTAATGCAGGTCAACAGGACACTTAAGTGTAAATAGGTTGTAAAGGTCACCACACACGTTACAATCTCTTTTGGTCTCCTTCCACACTGGAGCATTTTTAAGTGATTTTCAAGCCTTTTTTGGTGTGTTTTCTATGTTTTTTTCCCCCCACTGTTTTTGGGCTTGAGGGCTTTTTGTTTAAACCAATTGAAAGCTAGTTACTAGGAGCCCCCCTACACATCAGGGTGCCCCCTCTCACACTAGGATCCCCCATACACATTAGATTTCCCCCTTTCACATGAGAAGCCCCCCTAAACCTCAGAGTCCCCCCTCTCGCACAAGGAGCCCTCCTACACAGCAGAGTCCCCCTTTCTTACAAGAGGAGCCCCCCTACACATCAGAGTCCCACATCTAACACTAGGAGCCCCTTCAAACATCAGAGTCCCCCTTCTCACACCAGGAGCCGCCCTTCACTTCAGTGTCACACTCTCACACCAGGAGCTCCTCTTTATTTCAGAGTACCCCCTCTCACACTAGGAGCACCCTTCACTTCAGAGTACCCCTTATCACACTAGGAGCCCCCTTCACTTCAGAGTCCCCCCTCTCAAACTAGGAGCCCCCCTTCACATCAGAGACCCCTCCTTTCACATCAGAGCCCCCCTTTTACATCATAGCTTCTCCTTTTTACATCAGATGTCTGGTTGTACCACCTGCACCATGGAAAGGTATTACACTGTGTGAAAAATTTGAGGCACCCCCTAAGGAAGTCAGAAGATGCCCTGGTTGGGAAAGACTGATGGAGTGCAAGGATCTGCCTGCCTGGATACAATTTGATAGATTGGGTAGATAGAATAAAAACTGGGAAGGGCTTACATGGTATATGCGCCATCTATGTGTGACCAGGCATATCAGGGCAGAGTTTAGTAAATTCTGACTTTTATGTTTGGCCTACATAGCTTATACTCCAGACATCCAGGACTGTCAATTTACAAGCCCATTTCCAAAAAAGTTGGGACGCTGTGTAAAATCTACATAAAAACAGAATGCAATGATTTGGAAATCTCATAAACCCAGATTTTATTCACAGTAGAAAATAGAAAACATATCAAATGTTTATACTGAGAAAATGTACAATTTTAAGAAGAAAATAAGGTAATTTTAAAACTGATGGCAGCAACACGTCTCAAAAAAGTTTGAACAGGGCAACAAAGTAAGGAAGAGCTGGAAGACCATTTTGCAACTAATTCGGTTAATGGGCAACAGGTCAGTAACTTGATTGGATATAATAAGAGCATCTTAGAGGGTCAGAGTGCCTCAGAGGTAAAGACGGGCAGATGTTCACTAATCTGTGAAAAGCTGCGTCTAAAAATTGTCGAACAAATTCAGAATAATGTTCCTCAATGTAAAATTGCAAAGACTTTAAATAGATCAGATAATTCTCTGTGCGCAAGGGACAAGGCCGAAACACAATACTAGAAAACAAAAGGAAACAGAGCGCCACCTCCGTGTGTAAAATCGTTTATTACAATAAATAAAACAAGGGATAAAAGTACTCGCAAACAAACGTTTTCATCAGGCTTCAACAACAAACGAGAGGTCACACTGTCTGTTAACCCAACATGGTATCACCCCTTCTATGCAACACGGTAGCCTCCGGTCACATCACCGTCCACCGGCCGCAGTCAGCCAAGATTGATGCTTTTCAGGGGCAAGCCCCCTTCATCAGAATACTAGCTTGCTTTCCCTGAGAGTGGGGTATAAGACTGAAAACCGGAGCCTTGGATGAGCAGCCCCTCAAATCTGTGTGAAAAACTGTGATAGACTGTTGAAAACTTTGAGTATGCAACAGCAAGTGGATTGTTCAGTTGACAGCCATTAGCGCCAAGAGTTAAGGTGCCCATACACATTACAATTATCGTACGATAATCGTATGCGATCGACTTTTCGTATAACAATCGTAACGTGTGAATAGAGTGCCCGACCGATAGTACTGTACATTCGTACAACTTTTGACGGTCAAGCATGTTTGAAAACTTTGGTCGATCGCACGATGTTCGCATGGTTGGTGGCGTTTCCGTCCGTCAAAAGTCGTACGATTAACACTGTGCATGCGCAAACAAAAATAATTGCGGTCAATTACCGCAAGTCGTCCAGGTGGTTTTTTTTAACTACCGCTGATTTGAACCTTGCGATAATCGGGGCAGGATGGGGCCGTCGTACGAAAATCATACGACGGTTTGATCATCGGACGAAAAGTTTCGTCCGATAATCGTAAGGTGTATGGGCACCTTAAAAGAAAACTTTTTGTCTGATGCGAAACACAATACTGAATGCCTGTGATCTTCCGGGTCCTCAGATGGTGTTGCAATAAAAATAGGCATGATTCTGTGACTGACATCACTGCAAGGGCTCAGGAATACTTCCAAAAATCACTATCTGTGGTAACAGTTCACGGTGCCATCCAAAAATGCAAGTTAAAACTCTATCATGCATAGAAGAAGCCATATCTGAACATGATCCAGAAACGCGGCCGTCTTCTCTGGGGCTCATTTAAAATGGTCTGTTGCAAAGTGGAAAACTGTTCTGTGGTCAGACGAATCAAAATTTGACATTCTTTTTGGCAAACAAAGGCATAGTCCTCCAGACTAAAGAGGAGAGTGACCTTCTGGCGTGTTATCAGCACTCAGTTCAAAAATCTGCATCTCTGATGGTCTGTCGTGCATTAGTGCGTATGGAATGGGCAGCTTGCACATCTGGAAAGGCACCATCAATGCTGAAAAATATATACAGGTTTTAGAGCAGCATATGCTCCCATCTAGTGAAGGACTTGCATATTTTTAGGAGGACAATGCTAAACCGCATACTGCATCTATAACAACAGCATGACTTCGTAGTAGAAGAGTCCAAGTGCTTAACTGGCCTGCCTGCAGTCCAGACCTTTCACCAGTTGAAAATACCGTATTTTTCACTCCATAAGGCGCACCTGACCTTAAGATGCACCTATGGAGGGTAGGGTTCTGTGTAGTTCCTGACAGCTGAGACAGGTGGCGCTGATGGAATTCCACACCCCTGGGTACACTGTCAGCCCACGCCGCCTCAGCTCTCACACATTCGCTCCATAAGACACACAGAGATTGTTGCCCGCCTTTGAGGCGAAAAAACGGTATTTGGTGCATTTAGCAACGAAAAATACGACAAAGAAGACCCAGGACTGTTGAGCAGTTAGAATCCTATGTCAGGCAAGAATGGGACAACATTCCTATCCCAAAACTCCAGCAACTGGACTCCTCAGTTCCCAGATATTTACAGAGTGTTGTTAAAAGAAGAGGAGATGCTACACTTTGGTAAACATGGCCCTGTCCCAACTTTTTTGAGATGTGTTTCTGCCATCAATTTCAAAATGACCTTATTTTTTTCTTAAAATGGTACATTTTCTTATTTATTCATGTCGATTTTACACAGCATCCCAACTTTTTCGGAACTGGGGTTGTACATGCCCATGTTCAACTCACATAGGATCTCTCAATACAATCATGACACATTGAGGAGAATTTATCAAAACTCTGATTTTTGAGGAGACAAAATCTGGAGCAGCTGTGCATGTCAACCAATCAGCTTCTCTCTCTCAAATCTTAACTGAACAAACTTAAGAGATAAGCTGATTGGTTGCCATGCACAGTTGCTCCAGGTTTTGTTTGCTCCAGTTTTGATAAATTCCCCCATTGTGCTTTTTTTATTACTTCTTTACCACATAGTTCTATATTTCCCAGAATAACCTGAAACTCGAGTAAGAATTTATTGAAAATACTGCATCAAAGGATCAGCACTACAGCCAAGAAACTAGCATTGTATCAGAAGGGGGGTCAACACTGGGGCCCTGCATATAATGACTCAGGTCTTTGAAAATGTTGTGGTCTCTTTGAACATACGGTGGCGAATGTACGGAGTGCTGCCAGCTGTCGGTAGTCCTGATTGGCATGATATATTTGATGTACAGCTATGAGTTGGATATACAGAGCAAAGCCATTGCATCCCGCATGTCCCAGCACAAGTACAACCTCCCCAGTATAATGTAGTGTGTCTCATGGAGTTACTTGGCTGGAATATAGAACAGCTTGACAGCTGTCTACCTCCGTACACGGCTTCATTAGACCTCGTTAAGATGTCATCCTTGTGCCTCGTATCGCTGCCTCTCAGCTCTAATTAAAACTAGCTCTCGCTACCTTTTCCAGCCTATGCTTATTTTCTCCAAGTGCCTCCTGGAAATTATACCCCTTTTTTTACGACCCAGGATATGAATAAACGGCGGCCTACTTAGGGTTTTGTTTATTGAACCTGTTAGAAAAATATAGCAGATATTCCTGGCAAACAGTGATTTTTATGCAAATGATACCGGCTGATTATTGCCAGCCTGGGACGGTGGGGTTTATTTAAACATCACAATATTCCGTTAGCATAAAACAGCCTCCCACTGAAAGATGCCTTGGGTGCCATTGGGGATGCAGCTGAATTATCTTTTGCTAGCACACAATGGAAATGTTGATGCTTAAAGTGAACCTGTGAGGAAAGAGACATGGGGGCTGTTATTAGTGAGTAGGGATGAGCCTGGCTTGGTGTGAACCCAGTTTGCCTGAGTTCGCCCAAGCCCGCTCAAAAACTCTTGACACCCCCTTCTCCCCATCCAATCAGTCGTGGTAAGGTCCATTCCCCATGCCCGCACTGCAACTGATTGGCTTAGGAGGAGGAGGTAGTGGTCAGTGTTTTGAGTGGGCTTGGGCAAAATCAAGGGAACTGGGTTCACACCAAAACCAGCCTCATCTCTATGAGGGCTGGTTCACACCACAAAGTCTGCGTTCCAGTGCGTTCGGCCTCTGGAACGCACTGGAATGCAAGCAGGCCGGCTCCCTGCGTTCAGGAGTGGGAGTGGCGGTCCATTGAGGTCTAGTGCTTGCAGTATTTTTGCAGGTCGCGCTGGACCAGAATGTAGGTACTAATGTGCCTGCGTTCCGGGTGCGGGCAAACGCACTGCGGGCAGGGGTGTGGCTGCAGTACCATAGACTTAAATGCACTGCCACGCCACCTCCTGCCCCTGGACGCAGGGAGCTGGCCGGCTTGCCTTCCAGTGTGTTCCAGAGGCCGAACGCACTGGAACGCGGACTTTGTGGTGTAAACTGGCCCTCACTGACCTTCTAGAAATGCTATACAATCAGAAGAGTGAGTTGTGTGTGAAGTGTGATGAATGGGTCTCAAGAAGGGCCATCCCCCATCCTTTATATCCATGTTCCTTTTTGAAATAGCCTATGAGATGTAAAACTACTATACCTTTTAAAGTCAGACAAAACAAATGCATCCACCACATCTAAGGCCTGGTAAGGTGCAGTATATTACATTTTTGCCTTTTCTTGATTAGGAATAGGAATGATCTTTTGTATATCGTTAAAAATATATGTAGCGCCCTCTAAAATGTCGCTATTCAATTTAGAGATACCTGGACTGTAACCAGTCTAGATACTGATTATACAGAGCTCTGCATTCTATAGGTGTCCCTGAATCTGCTGGATTGATTGCTCCTCCTGTTGCTGAGGAAAAGGGAGCCTTGGTATACAGTGAGGGAGGATCCACCCTGAGGTTATGACTATGCACCTGGCCCTAGCCAATCCCTGAGTAGGATGACTCAGAGGCATGGTTGAGGGCAGGTAATAAAAGGTCTGGGGACATTGTGGAGAGCTCTCTTCCCCCTAGGGGCCTCGCCCTAGGAGGACTGTGTGTGATGCAGAGCAAATGGCCTGGGCCTCAGCACATGGCAGGTGCTGAGGGACGTAGAGGCCTAGGATACACTGATACTTTGCTGGGCCCATGCACGTGGCAGGTGATGGGTGCCTTGTTCTAAGAAGATACTACCACTAAACTGGAGTGCTCCTTGGCAGTTGCAGATGCTGACGGCACAGAGATTCCAGATCCTGTTGCTAAGGAAAATACCTGATGGAAGCTGGGTCGGGGAGGAGTCCGCTTGTTGAGGGGTACCGCAGAGGAGCTGGTGCGAGCGTCCGTCTGGGACCCACAAGGGAGATCCCACACCCTATTCCAGGTATCTGTTCACAGTACTACTACTACTA
>NW_017307152.1:189789-193011 GCF_000935625.1 Nanorana parkeri
AACTGGCCTGGGCCTCAGCACATGGCAGGTGCTGAGGGACGTAGAGGCCTAGGATACACTGATACTTTGCTGGGCCCATGCACGTGGCAGGTGATGGGTGCCTTGTTCTAAGAAGATACTACCACTAAACTGGAGTGCTCCTTGGCAGTTGCAGATGCTGACGGCACAGAGATTCCAGATCCTGTTGCTAAGGAAAATACCTGATGGAAGCTGGGTCGGGGAGGAGTCCGCTTGTTGAGGGGTACCGCAGAGGAGCTGGTGCGAGCGTCCGTCTGGGACCCACAAGGGAGATCCCACACCCTATTCCAGGTATCTGTTCACAGTACTACTACTACTACTATTGGTCCCTGGTACCAGATCGCAGTGATTTCAGCCTTAGCGGTTGCTAGGGGAGAAAGCTGTCCTCAAAAGATGCCAAGGGCATCCTACAGACCCTAAACCCTCTCTCTCCTATTGATGTTGCAAATAAATACCCTAAAAAGACCCTCAGACTCGAGCCGTTCTGTCCGTGAGTGTCGGTGTGCTGTTGCTGATCAAAGGGGACCGGTAGCTGGAACCAACTGGTAGGAGAACCTATTTCAATATTCAGCGGCTCCTTCGAGGGTGAGCGCTACATATATATCTAAAAAAAAAAGTCTTGGCTAAAAAGTAAGAGTGGCAGATGTGACGGAAGCGTCTGTTACTTTGCTATTTGGAGGGGACTGCAGGCCTACCTCCTTCCCACTGACTATGGGCCTTGGCTAAGAAGGGGGTTCTATTGATTGGGGGAGGGGCTTGCCATGGTGCTTTGGGGCTGTGTGGGACCCTTTATTTACGCTCTATGGATCAAGAGGACCCCAGAGACCATTTATGTGGGGCATACATGGGGAGCTGAGACTGTGTTTTCCTATACCCCAATATCCTGTCCTGAATTGGACTTTGACTTCCATTTAACTTGTTAGTCTGTTAGTCAAGTCTATTTGTCCATTTGTGTGATTGGGTTAACAATGGAATTAATTTGACACTAGATGTAGCTAAATGAATTAACATATGATAGACATTAAGGAGATAATCCCATCATATGTGTCTTCTCTCTCCCTACTCCCTACTGTTTTTAGACTTCCAGAACTGTATATATATACTGTGCTGCTTTTCAAAAAAGTCAGTTCCTGGTTTTACTTCAACATTGGTGTTGTTTGATGTTTGGGTTAAATCTTTATTATTTTGGGAGTTTAGTTTTCTGTCCTAATATATTGGTTCCATCCAATTAGGCAGGTTTGGACTGAGGACGCTAGAATTCGGGTTCCAATGGGGAGGAAGCTGATTTCTGACGGAGGTGCCCAGTGGGGGTACCAGGCGGTCCGTCACAGCAGAATCATAGTTTCCCGCAGAATCATAGCCAGTCAGGTTTAAAAAAGACGCAAGTCCATCGAGTTCAACCTATAGAGAGAAGAATCAGCTGGTCCCTGAGCACTGGCCCTAATATCCTATTTTAGGGTGACTTCTTTCCCTTGCCTGGTCATATGGAGCCACCCACCCACAGCACGGCAATCCGCTCCCCTCCTCCCCACTCCTCCTTCCTCCCTTCTCCAAGCTAGTAGATGGACAGCTGCTGGAGACTGTGCTAACCCTTGTGTATTTGTACGGGACAGGAAGTTCAGGGAAGTTGAGTGAGTTGGAGCCATTTGGAAACATGATGACTCATGCTTCCATGAGTCATCAAGCGCTTGGGCAAAAATGTAAAGAAATACTTTGCTGGGCAATGTATATTTGTTTGATTTGGATTCATTATTGGAAAAAAGTTTGAGAGTGCAATACTTCTTTTAATGTTCTCACAATAACTAAAGAGGGCCTGTCATGGTTACATAGTTAGTCAGGAAGAGTAAATACTTTTGTTATATTTTGCTTTCTACCCTTAACCGCATTTGGGGGATTTCACCTCACTTCGTGTCCCTGAGATGGCAGGACAAGAGTAGAGGGAAAGGGCTGTCACTGGGACAGAAACACACAGTCAATTATAATAACATGAGAGAGAATCTGGCCCTTCATTTTGTTCCTGAAATAAAGATGTTTTGTTGTGGTCTATGTCCCCACTGGAGAGATTTACTAAAACTTCCTGTCCCTACAGCAAGTCAGGGGAACTAGATGAGCAGAAATATAAATGATTTAGCACGTAAAGCAGATTTTGTATATGTATTTCATCTGCGTATTTAGCTGTTTTCCTGGAGTTCAAATTAATTTTTTGTGACTTTTTTTTTCTTTTTGTTTTGTTTTATACAATTTTTAATGGAAATGTTTTCTGGCCTACTTAAAAATGCTGTTGGTTCCTAGATTGAATTGTTCTTGGAATTCTACACCAGATTCGCCCAGGTCTACTCTCTGTGGGTAGTTTCTGAACTTGGGTTAAGATTCACAAACAAGAGTTACAGGTTTTCACTGACCATATCAACTCAGTGGATAATAACATCAAGTTTATGCAGGAAGATATGCAAACAACAAACTAGCTTTTTTGGATTGTTGAATAACAGTAGAAAAGGGAAGGAGGCTGGAAATAGAGGTCTACCGAAAACCAACACACACGGACCAGTACCTGCTATTTGACTCCCAACACCCTCTAGACCACAAACTGGGAGTCATCAGGACTCTACACCAGTGGGCAGAGGAAATTCCCACCAGAACAGAGGCCAAGACGAAGGAATTCAAACACCTCAGGGGGGCCATTAAAACTTGCGGGTATCCAGACTGGGCTTTTGTCAAAACAGAAAAGAGGAGAGGGAAGAATGCCAAGAGTACCAGTGAGGGTGAAAGGCATGACAAACGGAAGAATTTGGTCATCCCATAAGTAGCTGGGGTGTATGAGAAACTCAGAAGGGTTTTTAAAAAATATTACATCCCTGTCTGCTTCAAACCCAGCAATACACTGAGGCAACAACTGGTTCACCCAAAAGACCCAATGCCAAAACACAAGATGAAAAACATTGTGTATGCAGTCCAGTGCAGTGAGGAGTGCTCAGAATTGTATGTCGGTGAAACAAAACAGCAACTGCACCAGCGTATGGCTCAGCATAGAAGAGCCAAACCCTCTGGTCAGGATTCGGCAGTGTGCCTACATCTAAAGGAAAAAGGTCACTCCATGGAAGACAGTCAAGTATGCTTCCTAGACAGGGAGGAGGACTGGTTTAAAAGAGGTGTGGAAGAGGACATTTAGGTAAAAACGGAGAAGCCAAGCTTAAATAGAGGTGG
>NW_017307152.1:193905-229990 GCF_000935625.1 Nanorana parkeri
GGGGGGTTGGATGGCCAGTGAAACGTCTTCAAGAAAAATACAGCAAGTCCAGTTGCCTTGACTTATTTTTTACAGATATACCATGTGACCTGGATGAATGAGAACCTTTACAGACATAGTTTCTTAACTTCTTTTGGAAAATAAAGATATAGACAATTACACAGGCATATAATAAGTGTCTTTAATCATGGTATCCCAGGAGCTAACACTTTAGTATTCAACAGGCATGGCTCAAGTAACATCTACTTAATTTAATTTTTTTTTTACAAAGTTGCCATAATATATCCATAGGAAACGAAGAAGGAAAACTCTTCGGTACCCCGGGGAAATTTATCAGGAAAGGCAAATTTAATTAAAGGATTTTGTCTCTAAGGACTCTGGGTAATTTCCATTACCGGCAGATAACTGTTAAACAAACCTCAGTGCATGTTAGACTAGTATATAGCACGATACGTCTGTATCAGTGCGTAACTTCTTACCAGGAACGTCTTGCTTGGTTCTCCCTCGCTGATCTTTCTGAATGAATAGAAAATAATTATTTCCTCAGGAACGCCAATACATTCGGTAGCCCACGCGAAGGAAACGGCATGCAAACAAGTGTAAACAGAACGTTGTCATAAAATACAGAAATGTATTTTGGAAATAATATTTGAGTCATTGAGCTAGTGTAGAGTTAGTTATCTGGAACAAAGTTCTTGGCAGGGGGATAGGATCAACCTAGCTGTGGTTGTCTGGGGAAAAGACTGGAATTGATGATGTTAAAGGGTCAGGGTTCCGTGTTGCTGAGTTTTTAAAGCATGGGTAGCAAACTCCGGCCCTCCAGCTGTGGTGGAACTACAAATCCCATGAGGCATTGCAAGATTCTCACAGCCACAGACATGACTCCCGAAGAGAGATGCATCATGGGATTTGTAGTTTCACCACAGCTGGAGGGCCGGAGGTTTGCTACCCCTGTTTTAAAGCCTTCCGGAAATACAGAGAACTTTGTGCGGGAGTGATATGCATATCACATTACCATGGGCAACTTAAAGAGGACCTAAACTGTGAAAGCAGTGCCTAAGTAAGCCAAAAAATTAAGTACCGGTATTGCCTGCGTTCTTCCTACAGCTGATCCTTTCCCCATTACTTACTTACTATGCCTTGTTCTACACTTTGTCTTCGTGTGGAGGCAACCATCTTGGCAGAGGTAGGTCTTTTTTTTTCTTTATGTCAGAGCTACTGTGACAGACCTAGGGCTTCAGAGATTTATTACCCCGGAGAACTTTGTTTGCCTGTTTTTAATATTTTATCTAGAGAGAGAGCATGTCACTATTTTCTTAAACCATCTCTGCTAAATGTATTTTTGTGAAGACAGCAGGCTGTCTGGAGTGGGCATTGTTTAAGTTGATGTGATCAAGCTCTCATCTGATTAAGGACATTCATTATGTTCAAAGAGTGTCTGTGCTTAACCCCTTCATGACGGGAGACGTACACTGTACGTCCCGCCACAAAGGGACCAAATGACTCGTCACATACACTGTACGTGACGAGTTATTTGCTGCATTAGATGGCTGGTAACCGCTGAGAATCAGCGGTTACCATTCATTAATGGATGCCTCAGTATAGAGGCATTCATTAATAAAAGGGTTAACCTTTTTCAGACACCTGATACCTTAATATCGGGTGTCTGACAGTCAAAGCAGAGCCGCAAACATGCCGGCAAAAGCCGGCATTCTGACAGCTTGTATAGATCTAGACATACTTTATCTCTCTCGGATCGTATACTGGCTTTTTTTTTGTCACTTTCAGGATAGATACATAATGTATCTATTCCTGAAAGAAGAATGTTTCAGTTTTCTGATCGTTGTTGGAACGTTCAGAAAACCTATAGTGACAGCTGAATCCTGAACTGCTGCAGGATCAGTGTCACTAACTTATTATTGGCTGTTCTGAAGTTTAAACAGGCTAATAATAACCAAAAATGTATTAATTTATCAAGCAGTAATAGTGAGATTAATTTACGATGACTGCTTGATATAATTTAATAAATAAAATAAAAATGTTAAAAGTTTTTTTAAAAATAGTGAAAAGTGTAAAAAAAATAGTGAAAAGTGTAAAGAAAAGAAATTAAAAATAAAGGACAAATAAATTAATGTATTTATTGAATTTTTTTTTTTTAGCTGTGCAGGTTTTTTTAAAAAATACTACAAATCAAAACTGGGAAAAAAACTGTTGGTTTTTTTTACATTTTTTCCTCTTTTTTTATATTTTATTTGTCTTAAGTGAGGCGTTAGACACACATATGTGATATAAATATGTAGCCCTATCTGTCCTCTAAAAAACAATATATAATATGTGTGGGTGCACTTTGTAAGAAAGTATATTACTGACGTGGAAGAATCACACAGCAAAAATTTCAAAAGTGTCTCAATCATTTACGAACAGAAACTAAAAACAAGCTCAGTCATGAAGGGGTTAAGGAATTCCAATGCAGGCACCCGGCTGTCCGGGGGAGGGAATTGTTCGAAATAAGACACTAAACACTTATCTGATTCTGTGAGGTATAAACTCTGTGTGCTTTCTTCAATAAACCAGTTCATGTTTTGACTCCAAAGTCAGTGTTGTCTGATTCTTGGGGTAAGCCCATGCTATATTCACTTGCTTCTGGTTTCAGCACCCAGGGAACAGGCGGAGTAATCCAGTCGGGGTATCAGGGAGTCCGTCCCAGCTACCCTCTGATGACTGGAGATCTGATGACTGGTGGGGAATGATCAAGAAGCAGCATGAGAGATGCAGGAGTTACAGATCTACAGAATGGATGGCACCAATGCAGGGATATCCTTGCACAGCAGGTTCTCAGGTGCATCTTTCTCTCCAGCAAAAAGAACAGTGAGCAGCACAGTAGTGACATCGCCAAATCGCATTCCAAATCTGGTGAGACTAGGAGTCAGCGCCTTAGATCTCGCCCCGGTACCTCTGGCACTGACTGGAGGGTTGGATGGGGGAGGGGGTGGGCACAGGTGACAGGGTGGTTCCCGACTATTTTTATGGATTCTTCCTGGCCACAGCCCAGCTCTGTGCTGTCAGCATTTAGCGGGTAGAGGTTGGCTTAAGAGGGCGCGCATCGTGTGCCTATTGCCACTCCCTGTACCTGGAGGTAGTGGGTTTCATTGAAAAGAAAATATTGCATGCCAGGATACACTGAGGCTCCTTGGGTGGGCGCGTGTCTTCTCTGCTCATGCTTTTGCTTGTCATCATTTGGTGTTCACCCAGATGGATCCAGTAAGTTCTATTTTCCTTCTGCGGATATAGGGAGTGCTGTATCTTCACATTAAAGCTAGGCTCACACATAGGAGTTTGCAGTTTTTGCGCAATTTTTTTTGCGCATTTTTGCTTTTCAAAAGCTTCTGTTCCCTTTCCTTCCCTCTACCCAAAGTAAATCAATTTATTTGTAAAGATATTCCTGAAATGAAACATACATTTCACGTTGCTTGATTTCTTTGTGTTTTATTAGGCAGAACTTGGAAAGACGAAGAAAAGGTGCTTCTCTTTACCTGGACCGGACTTTACCTATGGGCTGAATAGTTTTCTGAAAGAAGGAGGTGTGGCTGCAGGTATGTCACTGGGATTATTACGCATATGCAGAGCTTAGCAAATACAATGCAATTGCAAACTGTAATACTTTTTGTATGATGGATGCAAGAGACATTTTAACCATTTCAGTTCCCACAGTATATATTCCTTTCAGTATATATATTCCTTATGGAGCAGAACAATTTTGTGGGCCTGCTTAAGCAATAACTTTGTCATTACCTATGAGCTTATGACATCAAAGGAATACATACTGTATATTGTTGGGTTTTTTGGGGGGCAAACTGTCAGGGAACAAGAGGTGTCACCTCTCCTCGGGGCTGCCGGGTACGCTACAGGGCACGGGGGCTCCTTCAGCTTGGCAGAACTCCTGGCGCCGAGGTTGCAGGTGCGCATGCGCAAGATGCGCGGCGGTAGACAGACTGCACACGGGGGGCGCGAGTAGCGTGCCTGTGCCCATCAGTGCCGTCATGTGTGGACCTAGCTGGGGGAGGTTCCCAGTGCACACCTTCCTTCCCTCTCTTCCTGCCATTGGCTCCCGGATGGAGAAGCCTCCAGGTTGCCTTGGTGACCACGGAGTGGCTTTGATTCCCCTTGCTATAAAACCTGGTCAGAGCCCTGGCTTGTTGCTGAGTTATTCCACCTCTATGGTGTGATCACCTAGCCCCTTTATTTGTTCCTGCTGCCGTTTCCTGAACCCTCAGCCGAACTTCCTGATTACCGACCCATTGGCCTGTCTACCGCTTCTGAACCTTAGCTGCCTGCCTTGACCCGGACTGGACTTGACTACCCCTTTTGGATTTGCCCTCTCGTACCTCTCTCTTGGATCTTCCGGTCCACTTCCTGCCAGTGGGTTCCTACACCCGCTGCGAGTCGGCGGCACCGCCTGACACAAACAAGGGTTAATTTTTATTATGTTGCAAAAATTATTTTAGATTATATACAATCTGTGAGCAAAAAGGAGTAATAAAAAACAAAACTTTTTTTTTATAAATTGGCCAGTGATAGTTTTAAAACAATGAATGCTACTGTAGATAAAAGTACAATGTTTACTCTACAATTTTGTCCCATTTAAAAAAAAAAAACCCAAACATTAATATTATTCTTCTGGTGTAGAGCTTCGAGAAGTTATTTACACATAAAATAACGGCTTTTTTACATGTTGTGTATTTTTTTTAAAGCTTCAAAAACAAGACGAATAAGAATTAAAAACAAAAAAGCATCTATAGGGGAGAAAAGAGTTGATTTACGGTTAATAGGGGTTACATTTGAATCATTTTTATTTAAAAAAACACATTACTTTATTTGTAGGGTTACTTATAATTAAAGGAGAACTATGAGGTGAGTGCTTTTTACTCACCTCATAGTTCTAGCCGACCTGTGACAATGAGACTGTCACAGGTCGGCTCAGTGAGCGAACACATACCGGCGTTCGCTCACCTCTCGATCCTGTCACGGCTCTCTGCCGTGACAGGGGAGGGGCTGGATTCCCCCCTCCCGCTCCGATCCGCCAGCGCTCATTGGCGGAACGGTCGGGGGAGGTTGCTGGTACAGCTGGCTCTGCCTCTAGATGGGCAGAGCCAGCTGTCAGTCACGCAGCTGGGCGTATCCCGTTGGTGGCAGTAAGTGCCTGTAAGCAGATTCCCGGCTACTATTGTATTCTGTTTATATGTGTAAATCCGACTGATAGATCCAAAGTTATTCCAGGGGCTCTGACACCCCAAAAAATGTCCCCTGGCCCCTTGTACACGCACATACTGATGCAAACACACATCGAATACAATGATTGCGCCACAAATGTTAGATATTGCCCTGTATGCTGGAGTGAGAGCAATAATACCAGGGCCATTATTCAGGATTAGCTCCAAATAGATGACTTGTAAAAGCTTTTAAAGTGTCGTCTATAGACAATTTTGGGTACCGTAGTTTGTCTGCTTGACATGTTTGGTATCTATTTACTCAGTGCAACCTCCTCTTTTATATGTTAACAAACAATTGTTTTATATTGTTTTTATGTGCATTAAAATGAACTTAAGGGTATTTGGGTTTGATAAACAGTTGCGCTATCATGCAACATAAAAAATTGCAATTGCCACTTTTTATTCTACAGGGTGTCTGTTTTTTGCAGATAATATTATTAATGGGGGGGTGTTAAGTAATGTTTAGGCCTAAAATGTGCTTTTTAACATGCGCGCAAAAATGGCTCTGCCCGCGAAAGGGTATGAATGGCTCAGCCGACACTTGCACTGATTGCATGGTTTTGTTTTGGGTTTTTTTTGTCTGCCTTCTGCTGCTTTAGAATACTTAAATGGTTTGAAATTGTTTTGTTTTTTTAAATCTGTTCTGTTTTTGTGTTTTCTTTTTCTCTGTAATCAGCAATAGGTCACTGGCAGGTGGTGGAAGCAAAAGCCCGGCAGAGAAAATTAGAACGTCACTATGTTGCCCTCAACCGTGAAGCTGTAAAATCTGGTCTCGTGACAGCAGCTGAACATCAAACATTCCGCAACACTCACAACATCTGGCGCCCCAATGAAAGGCGGGTCAAAGATCTAACCCTCCCCATACCTCCCGGCATGACCTTTGGCATCCCCAACAGGTAAGTGCTGGAGTGGATTGCCAATTTGTTCCAGGTCAGCTATGGACATGTTTATCTTTATTGCAGCTCCTTACCTCCTTTTCTTTTGTAGATATTAAGGCAGGCCATCCCAGTGCACTTACTAAAAGTAAATGCTGAGGTCCCCTTTACAATTTCATGGTGCTCTCTGTTACTACATGCACATTACCACACAGCAGGGGCGGAACTACCGCCGGTGCGACCGCCCCGGGGCCCAAGGCAGTTGAGGGGCCCACTGAGGTCCGGTCCCCAACTTCTTCTGCAGGGAGGAACACTAGAAGGGGGACTGAGCAGGTGCCCGTTGAAAACGGCCGCTGCAGCGTCGATCACTCTTCTCATTGAAAGGAGAGAGCTGAGAAGAGTGATCGCCGCTCTTGATCACTTAAGCCGGCACACAGTAGTGACAGCTTCACATTCTTCTCCTCTTTGGCTGCTGCAGCCACAGAGCGACCGAGGGGAGAAGAATCTGTACAGCTGTCACTACCAGGTGCGTAGACAAGGGGGGTTTAAACCCATTAAAGCCTTTCCAGTGACCAGGAGCAGAAGGGCAATCAGGTAGCAGGGGCTGGGGAGCAGGGCCACCATCAGGGGGGGACAGCCAATACTCATGTGAGGGTCCTGGTGAGCCCTGAAGTCTTACATGGGTATTGGCAGTACAGGTGACACATGAGGTGGAGGCGGCTGGGCCGGGCCCCCGCAGTGCCAGGCTGCTTTGGAGGAGGCTGGGCCCCAGCAGCGGAGGAGGAGGCTGGGGCCCCAGCTGCTCCAGGATAGTGGCAAGAGATGGCGGCGGGCGCCTGGCTGTGAGGAGAGAGCTGGTGGGAGGCGAAATCATATCAGCCTGCAGGCACACTTTGGGGCAGCGCTGGGGCCTCGGCCAGGAGGAACGAGCAGCAGACACTTGATTTCAGAGCCCACCACCTCTCCCTGCTGCATGTGTTCCCACCGCGAGGACGGTCAACGTGTGCCGTGAGTCACATTGTTTGTAACCCTCTGTAACTGATGGAATTGTTCTACATTTATGTATAAAGTATTGCTGGGAGTTGTAGTCCTCTATAGCTGGTGCCATTCTGCATTGCAGCAGTGGAGAATGGCATCAGCTATAGAGGACTACAACTCCCAGCAATACTTTATACAGAAATGCAGAATGGTAACGGCTATAGAGGACTACAACTTCTAGCAGAACTTTATACGGCAATGCAGAATTCCAAACGCTGTATAAAATATCGATGGGAGTTGCAGTCCTCTATAGCCGAAGCCATTCTGCATTGCTGTATAATGTATTGTTGTGACTTGTAGTCCTCTATAGTAGTGGTCAACAACCTTTTTCTGAATCAGGACCAGTTTAGCTGAAAAATGTTTTCCACGAAGCGAGAGGGCGGGGGGTGACACAGGCATTGCTACATATTATCCCTTGTGTTAACGGTTGTTGCATTAAGGCACCAGATTAATGGACTGCTGCACCCCATTGCACCTTGATGCACCCCAGCGAACTGAAAACAGGAACAGAAAGTATACAGCACCGCAGATCCACTGCCTTAGTGCACTACACCACACTAACCCATGGATGCTGCATTACCGTTGACAAAAAGCCAGCCAAAATATCTGTCTGCTGTGTTAATCAGATTATTATTACTACTGTTGTATTAAGAAAAATGTCATCTAGAATGCATTATTCATTTTAGAATTCTATTATTGGGAATCTGTCACTTTGCTCATTTATTCAGAATAACAGGTTTTGTTGACACTCTTCAACCTAGTGATACTCTCACCACAGTCTTGTTCCTCAGACCTGCAAGAGGCCTGAGATCCCTGTGTGAGCTCCTCTGCATCTCTCAGTGTTGGAGCTTTCACTGGGTTATTGACCTTCTCCCCTACCCCATGTGAATGTGTTTGGTGCCTGGTGATTGGCCTCTCAGTTTCAAGCGTTTTATGCTGGAAGAGATAGGGAGAAGGTCAGATGTGCCCCAATATCAAGGAGTACCAGGTATTTACCAAAGCTCAAATAGACTATTGGAATGGTGGGGGAATGTGGCAAAGGGGAAGGTCAGCAGGACAGGGAAGGAGTTATTACCGTAGGAGAATCTGTCACTTTGCCCTTAATGTGCAAAATAAAAGGTTCCATTTAAAAATCATTATATGTATATTTACATCAGCTACCTGGCTGACACAGATTTGTACTGATGTGACTGCTGACCCCGTGTTCAGTGGGTCCCTGTGTGCCTTCCACTTTTCTAGGCGAGAGGCTCCTCAGCCTCCCCATAGCGCAGCATTGTCAGCTCTGGCGCCAAGCAGCCATTCAAAATATGCTGCCCGGCGCCGAGTGTCAGCTGGAGGTGGAGAGGGCTCTGAGTATGGCCGCAAGGGAGCTTCATCCATACGTGCATTGCTTACAACTCCATCACGTGTCCTGTAGAGGTGCCTGAACCGGAGTGACACCGCATTCTGGCTCCCGCCACCTCTACAGGGTGCACAAGGGAGCTGTACAAGCAATGCTCATATGGATGGAGTTCCGCCACAGCATAGTGGCCCACACTGGACCCCAGGCTGAGGATCCACTCCAGTACTCGTAAGGTAGGGAGACTGGGTGGACCTTAAAAAAAAAATGCAACATTTTTTGGAGTGTGTATGTGTGAGAATGTCTGTAAGTGTGTGAGATTGTGTCTGTGATTGTGTATGTCTGTGAGTGTTTTTGAGGGTCTGTTCACAATCGTACAGTGTGTTAATTGCATAGTAATGTACGGTAACGGTACCACGCAATCGCACCTGCAATGCATTCTGGAGGTGTGTTGTGTTGCCATTCATTTGAACATTACCCCAAACACACCTCCCGCCCACAGTTCGTACACTCGCACCAGAACGCGCGGTACCCTAATGCCGTGTGACTTGGGTCGCGACTTAATGACCAAGGAAAATGTGGGTCCTAAGGTTACACAGGTTGAGAACCATTGTCTTAGAGTCAGAAAGACAGAAAATTATGGGAACTGCCAAAACTTCACAGTTGTTACTGAAACAGGAGGTGAGGGAAACCTTCCAGTGGGGGAGACAACTTTCTAATCGTTGATAGGGTGAAATCATTGATAGATTTCAACCACTGTGACCAAGAAAAAATCAAAGGAGCAGCATGGTCATTTTTTGCCAAACAAAATTCTAACAGTGAATGTGGCTTTCGTTTAGGAAACTCCATTCATTCCAAAATCGGATGTTGAATGAAAACAGAAATCAAACGAAATGTAAAAAAAGACAATCACCAAGTCTCTGATGCAATTATTGAATGTTCCGGAGAGAGTTTTCATATGAACGTTTATCTCGCTTTGGCAAGGTTTCCTCTCACTTCCTGTTGTGTCTCTAGGACAGGAAGTGAATGGACATAAACAGTTAAAATAACTGACAAGAGATCCTAACTATTCCCAGCTCTATAAATAAATGTGTTTTTTTAGATATTCTTTAAAGAGGAACTTCAGGATTTACTACGATTTACCCTTGCAGTGGGGCTACCCCAGCACTGCAAGGGTTAAGGGCTTGTTTTGGTCTAGGGGCTGAAATAAATAGATATACTTAAGGCCTTGTTTACACCGAAAGCAGTGCGTTCCAGAGCGGTAGCTGCTGGAACGCACCATGATTGCCTACGAGGCTTTCGTTAGCGATCACGGTGCGTTCCAACGGCCACGGCTCTGGAACGCACCGCTTTCAGTGTGAACAAGTCCTAACTGGTCCCTCAGCCTCTTTTTCCCCGGGCACTGGTGATTTAAGGACCACTGACGTCATCACATCTTGGAGGAGTGGAGGGGGAGAGAAGTAAGCACTGACCGCCACAGGACCAAGGATCAGGTGAGTATTTCTTCTATATTTTGCTACCTAGACCACTAGACCAAAACGAACACTTAACCCTTGCAGTGCTGGGGTAGCCCCACTGCAAGGGTTAATTTGAAAACATTCTGGAGTTCTTCTTTAAAGCCACCAAAATCGTTTATCAACTTAAAATGTGGTGCTGAGACTTATGAGTCCTATAAAGAGAAGCTCCCATTTTCATTGTACACACAAAAAGTCACTAACATTATTTCCATTCAAACTTGAAAACCACTTTAATAAAACATTTTTGTGTTATTAACAAGACACACCAATGAAAATATCCCTTTAAAACACGTTTCCGTTGCTTTAAAGCTTTTAAAGTGATAGGCATCTTATCTTTCTCAGTGTGAATCCTGTTTACTTTTCTCTATCTATTCCCAGATTGGCAACACTGAAAAGATAATATGCCCTGATGGGTTCCTTTACCCCCGCTGTAAATACATTCATAGGTTGCCTCTTAAAAGCTTCCTGATGCCCAGAAAATTTCTCACCAGGGTCCCGTTCTGAAAAGTGCTTTACAGCCATGTTCAACTGCACACCCCAAAATTATGTTCTTTCATATCTGCTTGTTGGGTCACAGAGGCCAAACATCTCACATTAACACTTCTAAGGCAAAGCATGGCACTTTAGCTAAGAGCACACAGAGGTGGTCTGTTATCATCGAGGGGGCCGACAGATTGGCCAGCATGTTTACAGCACTAAAATGACCTTGTTATCTATTTATCAGACTTGGAACAACAGATATCCAGGGGTGAGCCATGAGCAGCCAGGAAAAATGTCTTCAAAACCACAGAAACTACTAAGAAAAACAATAACAGAGCTTCTACTTTTCTGACCAATGGAAAATGCGTATTGCCTACACGTTTAAAGTAGTACTGGACCCAAACAATGTTTTTAGTTTTGGATGGAGTAAGGAAGAGTTATAATTCCTGTCTGCTTTTATTTTGAAATCTGTGTCACATTGGGGAGATTTCACTTTACTTTCTGTCCAATTTCCACAACAGGAAGGGAGAGAATATCCATCCAAAGAGAGAAAAATGCCCAGTTGTCAGCAGGGTCACCAGAACTAGTGTCCCCTTTGAAATATTTCCCATTTATTCTTCTGATGACAACCCAAAATTTTGGTTGTCACTTTCAGAAGAAATGGTAACAAAGACAAATAGTGAGAGCAAATCTCCTTAACGGGGACACGGACAGAAATAAAAACAGATGTCCAGGTATCTCCAATATGATCTCCAATATGACCTACTCCATAGGGGACAGGTTTGCTGGAGAGTCAGCTGGACACTTTTGGGCTCAGCTAGGGACAGTAAGGGATGTCTAAGTCATGAGTTGGAACAATTATCGAACAATGACTGTGTGATGTACAAGGACCAAGGTGTTTAGTGCAAGGCATAGGGATTCAGATGTCACCCTAAACTTGTGTGTGTGTCTGTGAATTATCCAGTCCACCATGACCAGTCAGTCATTATCATCCGCCTTTTCCTCAATAGGGTCTTACATTTTTTGTCTAGAATTCTCCTTTTTATTTTTGGCTCGATGTATCCAGTATGGTTTCTGAAGAGCTACCAAGCTGCTTTCCTTGCTGGTTATATTTTTATTTCTTCTCTCTGTTCATTTATTAATGCTATAGACTGCTCTTTATTAGGCTACAGTGCTTTGAATACCATCCACTTGATGGGTCTGATGCTTGAGGTATGTTAATAGTAAACTTGTACATACAGAATATGGAGCCTGCCAATTGCTGACCTCTTGTTCTCAAATCATAGTTGCCTAGCTAGATCCAATTCATTTAGAATCACTGACCTGAAACAGGCTTGCAGATATATGAGTCCTGATTTAACTTTTTGCTGCTTGTTCAGGATTAAGAAGTGTGTAAAGGTGAGGAGTATGTAATGTACCCACAACATACAGAGTGCGCTGGTCTGGAATACTGCCACTTACATTGGTGTCAGTGAGAGAAAGAATGCCCCTGGGTTGGTGTTCAGTGGAAAGAAGAATGCCTCTTACATTGGCGTCAGTGAGAGGAAGACTTCTCCCTACATTGGTGTCGGGGGGATGAAGAAATCACCATATTTTGGTCTCAATGGAAGAATAATGCCCCATACATTGGTGTCAGTTGGAGAAAGACTGCCCCTTACATTTGTGGTCAGGGGAATGGAGGCCACGCCTTACCTTGGTGGTCAGGGGGATGAAGACTGCCTCTCACATTTGTGTCAGTGGTATAAAGACTGCCCATTACCTTGGTGGTCTGTGGGATGAAGAATGTCCCTCACCTTGGTGTTTAGTGGGAGGAAGGAGGAAGAGTGTTTTAAACATTAGGGTAATTTAGAGGAAGACTGCCCCTTATCATGGTGGTCAGGGGAATGAAGACTGTCCTTTACATTGCTGTCAGTCGCATGAAGACTGGCCCCTACTTTGGTGGTCAGTTGGATAAAAACTGCCCCTTATCTTGGTAGTCTTTGGGAGGAAGCCTGCATCTTACATTGGTGTCAGTAGTGCGAGGAAGTAACACTGGCTGCCAAATAAACCCAACGTCAAAACTATGCAGGCACTGTCTTGTGGGGGATCATGATGGTTATTGACAAGCAAAAGGTAACAGTTTGCAGGATTCCTGTATGGGATAACCTTCCAGGATTCATGATTGAGAAGGTCTGAAACAATGGCTTCCATGATACATTGAGAGTTGCCAGGTGAACTAGCGGTAAACTGTGCTGTCAATCAGTGTAATGTGAAGAAGGTGGCGGGCACATATTTTGTAAGTGTTATCAGGTATACAGTATATTGGCTGTTCGTCCACTCAAAGGAACATAATTAGAAGTGTGCAGCATTTTTAGTTATTTCAACTAATCTTGTTTTTAAGAGCTTGTATTTTAATGCGATTGTGGCAGATTGAATACACTGTTTTTAAAAGAAACTCCAGGGTGACAAGTTCTCTGAATTGAGACAAGTATAATAATGGGCTTTACACTTATCTATGTGCCCCTGATCCGGGCAATCTACAGCTGCAAATTTCGTGCACTCTTCTACATGCTGGTCTGTGATCGGCAATCGTCCAGAATGAGATATAGGCCATATAGTGGAGATATCTATGGATCTTCCCAGGCAATTGGTCAGCTGTAGAGCAACAGACTGAAGAGTGCCAGGACCCCAATTTTGCAATTGAAGATGTCTGGCCAGTTGTCAGAGAAACCCTAAAGACATGTATTCAACAACATCTGCCCAAATGCACATGCTTGTAGAGGCAAAAAGTGATTGGATACATATTTGTAAATGAAGATCTGTGGATCTTGGGCACAACCGTAAATTTAATGCACTTGATTACACATACCCACCCAGGACAATACAGAGATCACGTGATCCTGAAATTCTTCATCTTGTGTTTTTAACTAATGAGTTTCATGACTAATGAATTCGTCAGTTCTGCCCCATTTCTTAAAGGAGAACTATGGGGTCAGTGTTTTTCCCCATAGTTCTCCTTGGGGTAACGGGAGGACACAAACTAGCGTCCTCCCGTCACCCTAAGCTCAGTATACCGCGAGCTACAGCTCGCAGTATACTGAGACGCCGCACCTGGAGCGGATCCCGACTTAGATGACGGGATCCGCCCAGCTGCGTGAGTGACAGCTGGCCCTGCCTATCTAGAGGCAGAGCCAGCTGTACCCGCCCCCTCCCCCGTCCGTTCCGCCAGTCAGCGCTGGCAGATCGGAGCGGGGAGAGGGGAATCCAGCCCCTCCCCCTGTCACGGCAGAGAGCCGTGACAGGATCGAGAGGTGAGGGAACCCGGTATGTTTTCCCTCACCTCCCGATCTACTGAGCCGACCTGTGACAGTCTCATTGCCACAGGTCGGCTTAGAACTATGACGTGAGTGGAAATCACTCCTTTAAGTTCATATTAAACACACGGGCTGCACGGCATGGATTTCAACGGTCACAGCAGCCCTTTATTTAACCATATAACAAATCCCAGTTACCAATCATAATAACCAGAAACAACATACCAAATAATAACCTAATGACTGTTGTTATGAGAAGGCGTCTTTGGTGTCCATTAGCCAAAATAAGCCTTTTCTAAATCCACTCCATGTCCCCAGCCGCACCCCCCACCGACACAAGGACAGTTCCAGCATTAACCATTCCCGACCTCCCAAGGGGCTTAGCCCCCGTCAGCAACTGATACCACTGGCGGAAGCACCATACCACCAGATGGTTCCCCCTTTTTTTGTGAGCGGCTCACATTTTTCAGACCCCCCTAAGCTCAAGCTGCCATGGCAAACACATACAAATGACAATCGCCAGCAACATGGAATAAGAGAGGGGGCGGTTGGGACAACCTGCTTCCTCTGTCCACTTTCCAGAAAGACTCCCAGCAGCTCATTCCCATGTAGCTCCTCCCTACCACCCGACCCTCACCTCCAATCAGGTATGATCTGCTAATGTTTCCCCATCTTTAACCCTTTCTCCCCACAGTCATGTAGCCCTTCCGCTTATTATCTCCGGGTCTGTCTTTATAATTCCAGCAGTGAGTAGGGAGCAAATGCTGCATGAGTCAATAAAGAACACGTTTCTTACATCAGCATTAATGCAGAGTATTGTCCTGACTGTAATCCAATGACAGCGCTGCTGCTGCCACCCTAAAAAAATATATCAATAGCCATTTCGGACACGATACAGTTAAACCGCTAAAAATCCATTATAAAACGGTGGCGGCCAGCAAAACGCCTTGCGATTAAAAGATAAGACGCAGCACTCTGTGTATTTTACCTGATAGCAAATGGGCTTTGCATATGCAAATTGAATGGATTTTAAAATGGTATTTAATGACAATTTTCATAGCCGACATTAACATTAATTGCAGCCAAATGAAAATGTTACATTACTTTGCTGTTAGATGCAAACAGACTGGCCATAAAGGTTTATCATTATCAGGCTTGCGCCTCCGTGATGTGACAGCCCGGTGCGGCAAATTGCAGCCAAAGAGGCATTTTATGGATCAAAAGCATCCCCCGAGTAGAGCCAAATCAGCATCAATTTTGCTTTATTCCTTAGTAAATGGAGGTTAAATGGCTTCAAGAAATATCTGGCCGTGCTCCACTTTTAGTGCTAAGTGTCATTTTTTTCAAGAAAAAGAAACATTGAACACACTTGAAATTGGCGGTCAACCGGCTATGGAAAAATGCTGTTGTAAATCAGTTAATGGGGAATTAGGCTCTTAAAGTAATGAATGAAAATGCCTCTAAAAGAAATATGAGGCTCAGGAACTATTAAATCAAGTATGGTTTATCCAGCCTTTATTCCATTACAGGCTTGCAAATGGTGTACAGCTTACATTTTTTTTGCTTTGTTTTCTTTACTCTTCCTTTATCCATTCCCTTCCTAGCTTGTTTGGCAAAGACTTTTCCAACTTTCAGAAAGTTTCAGACCTCTAAACTTGCCCACCCCCCTGCTGTTGATTATCATTGGCGTTCAACACGAAATCTGACCATTCAGCTGTCGTGCCAGAGCTGTGCTCTATGGCTACCAGTGATCGGCAACTTTGCTTGGACTAGGGTATGCAAAAGGATGTTGTTTTCCAACAAGGGCTATGATACATCAACACATTTGATTTCAGAAACCAATCGAAAATTAATTGGTTTGCAAGGGCAGCCCAAAACATATGTATTGTATTGGATAGATAGACAGAGCCAGGTACGTCTAGTAGCTGCATGACAGACCTCCATCCCCATGATTCTGAACTACTCTCTGTGAACTTACACAGCTCCTAGACACAGCACATCATATGCAGCTTATATTTTATTACACAGAGCAGTCATGAATTAATAGGCTGGTCGTCAGTTATTTTATACCTTCAGAATCTTTCTTGCCACCCAAGGTTTCTTAAGGCAGAGGCAAATATCCATGGCTATGAATTAATCCAAGCTCTCCAGTTCTGCAGCTGTGTTCTTTCCCTACACTGTTGCCGGTTTTGTGCCACCATGCATCCTGGTGCCATCTTGAGAAGGCTTCTCAAACTTGAAGTGTTCTCTGTATTCTTTTTGTCATCTTCTTCAGTCTAACTGCTGCTTTAGACTGGTGAGTAAGGGGTATCAGAGAACCAGTGTCCAGCTCCAGGTAAGTAGCTAGAAAAGCAGGGGGATAATCAGTCTACTTTCATGCATTATAAACACATCTTCACCATTACAAAACCCTTATTTTGAATGTTTTTCCATCACTTTGCATTCATTTTGATCTCCAAGCTTGCATAAATTCATGCAGAAACACATCAAAAACATGTTACTGCAAGCTATTAATTATGAAAGGGCAGTGAGCTGAGCATGACTCGCCCAAGTCTCTGCTGCAGGTGTCATGTGACCAGTGCAATGGCATTGGTCATTTGACCAGCTGGAAGAACCCCAAAAACAACATAAGTTTCTTAGGATATAATTCACCATCAATCAATATAATAGTTGATCGTATTTAGGTTTTGAGTATGTGTAACACACCCAATGTTTTTAATGGTTCTCACCGAATTTCGTTTCTCGATGTATCACAGCTACGGAATTAAACTGCCGTGATTAGGTGATTAGGCATAAATGATAAGGTAATAATCTAAGGTAATAATCTATTTGAATACAAGTCATGGAACTGTATTACTTCATAAAATCTAACTGCTACTCTTTGGTAATGTCCAACACAGAATGATTTCCCGAATTGGGTCCTCTCGAAGAAGCGGAACTACATGCGTACCACTTTAAGTAGGCAGTTGCCACGTGTGACAGGTGTATGCTGATAGGTGGCTACAAAATATGAAGAGATAAAGTATACTTTGTTTAGCAGTGTAGGGTAGTCAGGAAACGCAATACAGTGCACTTTTGTCAGGGTACCATGCACAGGCGTCCTCACACCTCATGCAGGTAACCACGCAGGATGACCAAATTAATATGCCCACACAGGATAGGGTTCTATGCACACAGTTTATTTGCTACACAACAACAAAACTACAAACCCCCTCAACTCCCCACAGGTTTAGCAGTGATGTAATAAACCCACCGTTGGGACAAACACACACCTACAGCCAGGTGGAAGCAACAAGGAGGGGTAACAGGCCTGCAGATATATGGCAGGCCTCAGGATAAAAGAAGAGTGGTCAGGTACAAGCCGGGTCGTTAACAGGAGGGCAGCAGCACGGTACAGGAACAGGATCCAAGAGAGTGGTCAGGTAACAAGCCGGGTCGGTGACAGGTCTGCAGATAGGAAGCAGGGTTTCAGGAAGCAGGGTTTCGGGAAGCAGGGCTTCGGGAAGCAGGGTTTCGGGAAGCAGGGTTCAGGTTTATGGGAATCAGTCAAGAGCAGGCGACGCAATACTGAGCCAGCTTCCTGACTGCAGGTAGGGCCTAAATACCCTCCCAGGAAGCACCAGGTGATGGGATGATCAGTCACAGCTGGGGCACACCCGCAGGTGAGTACTGGAGCTGCAGGTTCCTTACAGTCCCTGGCTGCTGGAAACACCCGCAGGCGAGCACAGGAACTGCAGGACCTGGCTCCAGCACCACCTGGGGGTGCTCTGGATCCTGACAACTTTAAAGAGAAGGGTTTCCCCTGGTGTCCGTCGGTGTCACAGGATTCCTCAATAGAGAGACAATTCAATGGATACCCAGGTACAATGGTGAGAAAACTGGTGTCTTTAAGAAAATCAGATTCCGAGACCATGGGCAAGTGAGCTGTGAAACTGACAGCCGGGGAGGAGTGACGTCAAAGAAGTGGGCGGCGCTGGACTCCTTACACGAGTAAGTATATTACAGTATGAGTCTGCTTTAAAGAGAACGTTGACCAGAACATTGGTCAATTCATACATAAACAGTTGGGAAACTCTGTAGTGGCTTATGTGCTACCAGTCCAGTATTTTCAATTTAGCTGACTTTAAACGTGAAATTCAGGATTCCTTATTATCACGTACCTGGTTTGAGACCGAATAGGTGAGGCGGCTCCCCTTGTGTCTCTTGTCCCACACCCCTGGGAATGGAGGCAGGGAGTGAGAGGGCAATGAGTAGCACAAGTTCCAATTGGTGTACAGACACCGCGCTGAGTAATAATCCAGGAGCAGGTCATATAGATCCAAGGTCAAGCCGGATGGACGGCCAAGTACCAAGATGGGAAACAGGAGCGTAGTCAAGCGAGTCAAGGGTCAAACTAGTTGGGCAGCGAAGTACAAAGGCAGGAGGCAAAGGCAGAGTCCAAGAACAGCCCGAGGTCAAAAGGCAGGTAACGATCAAGAGGAGTCAGAGACAACCTAGTTCAGGCACAGGAAGCAGGCAATCAAAAAGAGTACTAGTAACAACAACACTAGCTGAAAGTCTGTTCAGCAATTATAAGCAGGGTAGACTGTTTTTTATATAGGCCAATCCATCAGGGGAAGCTTGTCACATCCTGTGCGCTGGCCTTCTGCGCGTATGTTCCATTGCACATGCCTGCGCACTTGCGAGCGTTTCCCGAAAATGCGAAAGACAGGACCACGCGCATGCACAGTATCCCATGTGCGACTGGCCATAGCTTTACACTTATATACACAAAAATGTAGCTTAAGAAACCTATATACATAACAATAAATAGGACGCCAACTGTACAAGAAAAGCCAAACTGTGAGACCTTCTTTAGCAGCTTGGATACATAATTCAGTAAGGAAAGCTCCACCCAATAAATAAATAACATGGAAGATTTATAAATATGAAGAATTTATATAAAAATAAAGTTAAAATATATAGATGAGGTAAAGTACAAACCTATAAAGGTCAACAAAAGGTGGAAAACCCCTTTAAGCTTTTAATTCCGGCAGACCAAACCTGATCATTATCTCAGACTGGGATGATAGATAGCCAGACACACCCAGTGATCTGTAGCCGAACTGCAAGGAATTATACAGCTTCCAATTAATTTACATTGTCATTAATAAGTAGATGCTAACATTTCCACCGGATAAACCTGATAGCCATTATAGTAATAATATGAAAACTAATCCCCGTAAATGTACTGTGCACAGAATACAAAGCAGTGAATCCCTATTTTATAAAATAGCTTGTAGCTTATCATATAGGTGGCCATGAGCAGCTCCTGTCTTTACTATAAATGCCCAGAGCTGCTTTCTATCCCAAATCAACATCATTACTTTCTTCACAATAAAACCAACATTTTCATAATCAATGCCATAGATTTTCAGTGTTTACTGTTCACTTTTCAACCCCAATGCTAATTATTGCTTCTAATGCTTAAAGGAGAACTATGGGGTTAGGGCTTTTCCCCGTAGTTCTCCTTAGGGTAACGGGAGGACACAAACTAGCGTCCTCCCGTTACCCTAAGCTCAGTATACTGCGAGCTACAGCTCGCGGTATACTGAGACGCCGGAGCGGATCCCGACATCGATGTCGAGATCCGCCCAGCTGCGTGAGTGACAGCTGGCTCTGCCTATCTAGAGGCAGAGCCAGCTGTACTCGCCCCCTCCCCCGTCCGATCCGCCAGTCAGCGCTGGCGGATTGGAGCGGGGAGGGGGGAATCCAGCCGTGACAGGATCGAGAGGTGAGCGAACGCCGGTATATGTTCGCTCACCTCCCGATCTACTGAGCCGACCTGTGACAGTCTCATTGTCACAGGTCGGCTAGAACTATGAGGATGAGTGAAAAGCACTCACCTCATAGTTCTCCTTTAAAAGAAAACTGCTTTTATTTACAAATATATATAATGTAATTGCTACACCAACCATCTTGTGATTTAATACATTTAAAAATGTAAGTTTCTAAATGAAGTAAAAAGTGAAATACACTATATTGCCAAAAGAATTGGGACGCCGGCCTTTATACGCACATGAACTTTAATGGCATCCCAGTCTTAGTACGTAGGGTTCAATATTGAGTGGGCCCACCCTTTGCCGCTATAACAGCTTCAACTCGTCTGGGAAAGCGTCCACAAGGTTTAGGAGTGTGTCTTTGGGAATGTTTGACCATTCTTCCAGAAGCGCATTTGTGAGGTCAGGTACTGATGTTGGAGGAGAAGGCCGGGCTCGCAGTCTCCGCTCTAATTCATCCCAAAGGTGTTCTATCGGGTTGAGGTCAGGACTCTGTGCAGGCCAGTCAAGTTCCTCCACCCCAAACTCCCCCATCCATGTCTTTATGGACCTTGCTTTGTGCACTGGTGCGCAGTCATGTTGGAACAGTAAGGGGCCATCCCCAAACTGTTCCCACAAAGTTGGGAGCATGAAATTGTCCAAAATGTCATGTATGCTGATGGCTTAAGAGTTCCCTTCACTGGAACCAGTTCCCTTCCCTTCAGGGGCCAAGCTCCACCCCTGAAAAACAACCCCACACCATAACCCTCCCCCCCTCCACCAAACTTTACACTTGGCACAATGCAGTCAGGCAAGTACCATTCTCCTGGCAACCGCCAAACCCAGACACGTCCATCGGATTGCCAGACAGAGAAGTGTGATTGGTCACTCCAGAGAACACGTCTCCACTTCTCTAGAGTCCAGTGGCGGCGTGCTTTACACCACGGCATCCCACGCTTTGCATTGCACTTGGTGATGTAAGGCTTGGATGCAGCTGCTCGGCCATGGAAACCCATTCCATGAAGCTCTCCACGCACTGTTGTTGTGCCAACATGAAGGTCAGACAAAGTTTGGAGCTCTGTAGCTATTGACTCTGCAGACAGTTGGCGATTTCTGCGCACTGTGCACACCGGGGAAGAGGCAAAGCGGGAGGGGGGATCAAGTTGCTGCACCATGGGCCTCTGGGTTGTACTTGCCCCCTGGGCTAAAAGTTGCCAGTCAGCCCCTGGAGGGGTGTCCCAATATTTTTGGCAATATAAGGGTCTATTCACAAAAGGGTGAAGAGTTTGGAGAAAGCCTGAGAAGTGAACAATCTAGGACAGGGGTAGCCAAACTCCGGCCCTCCAGCTGTGGTGGAACTACAAATCCCATGAAGCATTGCAAGATTCTCACAGACATGACTCCCGGAGAGATATGCATCATGGGATTTGTAGTTTCACCACAGCTGGAGGGCCGGAGTTTGGCTACCCCTGATCTAGGACAACATAGCTGAACTGGAAAATGAGCTGAATTGGAGATTTTTTCCAAATCGGCCTTGATTGTTCACTTCTCCTGCCTTCTCCAAACTCTTCACCTGTTTGTGAATAGACCCCATAGTGTATCTCCTACTTGTAACCCTGGGAACTAAGGACGTTCAGTGCTCTGTTGATTTACAGCAGTCTTTCTAAACCTTTTTAGCATATAGAAACCCTTGAAATAACATTCAGGTCTCAGGGAACCCCTGCTAATGATTATTGGGGGGAATTTATCAAAACTGGAGCAGACAAATTCTGGAGCAGATTTGCACTGCAACCAATTAGCTTCTTTGTCTCATTTTCAAATCTTACCTGAGCAAACTGAAGAGAGAAGCTGATTGCTTGCCATGGGCAATTGCTCCAGGTTCTGTCTGCTCCAGTACTGATAAATTCCCCCCACTGTATCTACACTTAATGGTGTACTATCATGAACACAGAACATGAAGAGTTGTAAATATAAGACTAAAAGAATTAGAAATGTGGCATATTTCGCATATATTTGACACTCAGGGCTGCCCTATATGATAAAAGTACTTTCAGCAATAATATTTACTATAAATGTAAAAATAAGAATAAGAATATTCATAATGGGCAGAGAAGTAACAAAGACCGTGAAATATGTACTGTTTCCTCACATTAATATTCAGTGGATTAATGGTCAGTGGAAAAGTGACCCCTTACATTGAAGGTCAGTAAGGTGACCCCTTCTTACATTGAAGGTCAGTAAGGTGCCCCTTTACATTGAAGGTTAGTAAGGTGCCCCTTTACATTGAAGGTCAGTAAAGTGCCCCTTTTACATTGAAGTTCAGTGAAGTGCCCCTCTACATTGAAGGTCAGTTAGGTGCCCCTTTACATTGAAGGTTAGTAAGGTGCCCCTTTACATTGAAGGTTAGTAAGGTGCCCCTTTACATTGAAGGTTAGTAAGGTGCCCCTTTACATTGAAGGTTAGTAAGGTGCCCCTTTACATTGAAGGTTAGTAAGGTGCCCCTTTACATTGAAGGTTAGTAAGGTGCCCCTTTACATTGAAGTTCAGTGAAGTACCTCTTTACATTGAAGTTCATTGAGGTGCCCCTTTACATGGAAGGTTAGTAAGGTGCCCCTTTACATTGAAGTTCAGTGAAGTACCTCTGCACATTGAAGTTCAGTGAAGTGCCTCTTTACAGTGAAGTTCATTGGGATGCCCCTTTACATTTAAGTTCAGTGACGTACCTCTTTACATTGAAGTTCAGTAAGTGCCTCTTTACATTGGGGGTAAGTGTAATGACCCCTTACGCTGGTGGTCAGTGGAGAAAATGAAAAAAAAGTGTTTTGCCAATGACAGCTAATAATTTTATAGAAAATTATAGGAAACCTGTACTAAAATAAATATGGAGGCTGCTATTGTTGACCTTCTGAAAATGCTAGTTGCTTTGGCTGTCACTGACTTTAGCATTTTCTGAGTCACTCACCCAGAACAAGTATGCAGATCAGGAAAGTCAGAGACAAATCTGCACCCCTCCTTATCTACTTGTTCTTGGTCAGTGATTTCAGCTGGCCATACCCGCTACAAATTTCTCTCGTTCAGCACTGCCTACTGCTGAATACCTGAAGAGCACATCTGATTGGATGCAGATGCTGTTCTGACAAGAATTTTTGGGCCAGTTTCTTTAACAAAAGTGAATAAAAAAATTGACAGGAATTGGAAGATATTTGAGCAGTGTATTGCCAGCTTTAGAAGAAAGCAAAGAAACCAGCATGACAGCCAGGAAACTAGTATCTTTTTTAGAGAAGAGGACATCAATGGCACCTTATAAATTTCAGTACAAGATTCCTAAAATGAGAATTCTGTTTGTGGCCATAGACAACAATTCTTGTTATGTTCTCATGTTCTTTCTCCCCCATTGTTAATGGATTAGCCCTGTTATCCTTAAAGGAGTATATTTGTAATATTGAATTCCTCCTACCACTACTATTTTACTCTTTGCTTCTTCTCTCTCTTTGTATCTTTCTCTCTGTTCCCAGCTCACTCTCCCACCTCCTCTCTCTCCAAGCCTCTATCTTCCTCTTTTTTGGCTGGGTTCACACCAGTGGAGGACCTAACTGCCCCTCTGAAAAGTATTCTACTGTGGATCGCTTTTCAGAGTTGGTTGAGCAGTGGTTTGCAGGTGTTTAGGAGGTGGTACTGCTGCCTACTGAAGGCCAAGTGCCTGGCATGTGGTTTCAGAGCAGTCCCATTGACTGCCATGGGCACGTTTGGCAAGCATTACCACCTGCTAAACATGAAATGCCAAATTAAAAGTATTGCATCCATGACAATGTATATGAACCCCTGCTGCCACCATGTTAACGTATAGCTCAGTGTTTGGGATGGTGGGGTGGGGGAATCAGTAAAAACACAGATCAAGTGTCTGTTTTTGCCACCCCTTTACCACCTGTGTGAAGGAAGCCTTACTGTCCTTAAACATTCTTTCTCTATCGCCCTCTAATCTCTCTCCCAGTCTTTTATGTTTATCTCCTCCTATCTTTATCCTTCCCTCTCAACTTCTATGCCTTTCTTTTTTGTCTCTTCTCTCTCCTCTCTTTCTGTCTCTCTATCATCTCCCTCTCCTTTATCTCCCAGTCTCATATCTTCTCCTCATCCTATCTTTTATTCTTCCTTCTTTCCTTCTATGCCTTTCTTTTTGTCTCTTCTTGTCTCCTCTCTTTCTTTCTATCATCTCCCTCTCCTGTGCCTCCCATCTTCCTCTTCTCTTATCTTTTATCCTTCCTTCTCTCTCCTTCTATGCCTCTCTTATTGTCTCTTCTCTCTTCTCTATCATCTCCCTCTCCTGTGTCTCCCATCTTCCTCTTCTCCTATCTTTATCTTTCCTTCTCTCTCCTTCTATGCCTCTCTTATTGTCTCTTCTCTCTTCTCTATCTCTATCATCTCCCTCTCCTGTGTCTCCCATCTTCCTCTTGTCTTATCTTTATCCTTCCCTCTCTCTCCTTCTATGTCTTTCTTATTCTCTCTCTCTCTATCATCTCCCTCTCCTGTGTCTCCCATCTTCCTCTTCTCCTATCTTTATCCTTCACTCTCTCTCTCTTTCTATGCCTCTCTTCTTGTCTCCTCTCTCTCTCTCTTTTTCTCTATCATCTCCCTCTTCTGTGTCTCCCATCTTCCTCTTGTCTTATCTTTATCCTTCCCTCTCTCTCCTTCTATGTCTCTCTTATTCTCTCTTCTCTATCATCTCTCTTTCCTGTGTCTCCCATCATCCTCTTCTGTCTTTATCCTTCCCTCTCTCTCCTTCTATACCTCTCTTCTTGTCTCTACTCTCTCTCTCTCTCTATCATCTCCCTCTACTGTGTCTCCCATCTTCCTCTTCTCCTCTCTTTATCCTTCCCTCTCTCTCCTTCTATGCCTCTTTTCTGGTCTCTTCTCTCCCTCTCTATCATCTCCCTCTCCTGTGTCCCCCATCTTCCTCTTTTCCTATCTTTATCCTCCCCTCTTCCTCTCTCCTTTTATGCCTATTTTCTTGTCTCTTCTCTCCCTCTCTATCATCTCCCTCTCCTGTGCCTCCCATCTTCCTCTTCTCTTATCTTTTATCCTTCCTTCTCTCTCCTTCTATGCCTCTTTTCTGGTCTCTTCTCTCCCTCTCTATCATCTCCCTCTCCGGTGTCCCCCATCTTCCTCTTCTCTTATCTTTTATCCTTCCTTCTCTCTCCTTCTATGCCTCTTTTCTGGTCTCTTCTCTCCCTCTCTATCATCTCCCTCTCCGGTGTCCCCCATCTTCCTCTTCTCTTATCTTTTATCCTTCCTTCTCTCTCCTTCTATGCCTCTTTTCTGGTCTCTTCTCTCCCTCTCTATCATCTCCCTCTCCGGTGTCCCCCATCTTCCTCTTCTCTTATCTTTTATCCTTCCTTCTCTCTCCTTCTATGCCTCTTTTCTGGTCTCTTCTCTCCCTCTCTATCATCTCCCTCTCCGGTGTCCCCCATCTTCCTCTTCTCTTATCTTTTATCCTTCCTTCTCTCTCCTTCTATGCCTCTTTTCTGGTCTCTTCTCTCCCTCTCTATCATCTCCCTCTCCTGTGTCCCCCATCTTCCTCTTTTCCTCTCTTTATCCTTCCCTCTCTATCCTTCTATGCCTCTTTTCTTGTCTCTTCTCACCCTCTCTATCATCTCCCTCTCCGGTGTCCCCCATCTTCCTCTTCTCCTATCTTTATCCTCCCCTCTTCCTCTCTCCTTCAACGCCTGTCTTTGTGTCTCTTCTATCTCTCCTTCTCTATTATCTTTCTTTTCTCTCTTTTCCAATCTCTTATCGTTCTCTCATCCTGTCTTTCTGCCTCCTTCTTTCTATATTTATCTGTAGCTTCTTCTTTCCCACTCTTCTCTTTTCTCTCATTTTCCTTTCCTTCCTGCTTCGGAAGCAAGATGACTTGTCTTCTCCCAGCTGCTTTGTTGTAAGAGTCATAAAAAGGACATTTTTCATTCCTAGTTCCCCCTCCTCTCCTGCACACAATCAGACATAGATTTATACTCTTCTTGATGCCAGTGGCATTCAGAATTGGGGAGGGGTCATGGGAGGCGCTGATGGGACAATAATGGATACGTTGAGGGATTCCCTTGGGCTTTGTCCGAATGGGTACCCTATCCATCAGCCACTAGAACCAATGCCAAGGTCAGCACTAACGAGCCTGTGCCAGTGTCCCAGATTCCCCCATGGGGAAACCTCCAATCAGCATTCTGCAGTTCTTGCTCTGGTGTATGATCCTTACAAGGGCTAGCAAGTAATAAAAAAACACAACATTGCATGCAATCGCAGCCTTTCTTGCCATGATAATAACCCTCTAACCCTTTGTTAGACACCCCTAAACTCTCCTGAAAATTCACCATGCTGTTAGTTTAGTTATTTAATTACACCCTCCCTGTAGATTCCAAACTTACATGGCCTCAGGCTATTTCTTGCAGACCGTACGTCATCGATAAATCCTTTTTAAATTCACATAATGATCGGAGTATACTGATGGGCTCCAGAATACTTTATTATTCCTAAAGATTTTTAAACACTGTATTCTTTATGCATCAGTTAAGATAGGTTCAGTTTTTTTAAAACATGCATTTGTAAAATAAAAAACAGGACTATTTTTGGAAGCTTAAAAAGCTGGTTGGATGGCAGTGGAGAGAAGGAGAGTGGGACATTGAATTAAAGAAGGTTTGTTACAGCAAAAGCACAAAAAAACTCAGGTGCTGAAACCATCAATATTAACAATACATTTTTCTAGCTATATATGAATATGGGATAGTATTAATATAAATAATTAGATCAACATGTAGTAATGGTTTTTTCATTGTCTCTGTTGTCTTGAATGAAGCAGGCGTGTTCACTTATTTAAGTATAAAGTGGTGTATTTTGTTTTTGCGCTGCCCTAGGCAAGACTAAACTCGGGCCCCCCCCCATCCTGTTTAGGACATTTTGCGCAACCTGTCAGTCACTGGATACAGCGAACATGAGGTCTCGAGAGCTCTGCATGGTCTCAGGTGGGCTGTGTGGGGTCTCAGGAGGACTGTGCATAATCCCTTTCCCTGCATACATGTGCTGCTTCTCTTACCTGCAGCTCAAAGTGCCATCAGTACCAACAGAATACATTGCAGTCCCCAGCCTGCTTCTGGGTCATCCCGCCATCAGATCACACGCTATGGCCAGCCCTGAGCCACCTGCTGCTTCTCCTCCACCTACTGTACAAAGCCAGCTGGACCGCATCTCAACGGACATTCACCTCCACCGGGCAGCTCTCTAATTAGGCAGCCGCTTATAGGACCTTGTGGCTGCCTAGTTTGTCACATTAGGCAGCCGACGCTGCCTGATTATGTGCCGCCCAGCCTCCGTCCTCTGGGCAAGTGCCCAGTATGCCCAAAGACAAGTCCAGCCCTGTCCGCCTCATTGGTTTGGGGGTGGCATTTTCTGCCGCCCCCCTGGAAAGTGCAGCTCTAGGCAAATGCCTAGTTTGCCTTGCTATAGCTACACCCCTGCCTCCATACACAAACAACAAGATAAAAATAAATGATGTGTTGGTAGATCACTGAACCCAAAACAGGAGGGTTAGGACTTTAAATCCTAATTTTATATGCAGGTTTCTGTCAGCTGGGGTAACCTTGGGGGTCCCCAAAATAGAATGTTAGAAGGAGAGTGCCACGGATAAAATGTAAGCCCAGTAAATCTTTAATATACATGACAGAACAAGAAAAATCCAACACATTTCGGGAGCTAATACTCCACTTTCATCGTGGCTTAGATGCTGACAGTAAATAGGGAGGATACTGGACAACATGTTGTAAAGTAAAAAAAAAAAAATGGTGCCTGTCATGGAATATTTAGCCCCAGAAACACGTTGGTTTTTCTTGTCACCTCCTTTTCTGCATTGAAATCTCTACCATCATTGCCTTTGTAAGTGTTCGGACCATGCCACAATACCGATTCTCACATGTGGGTTGCATGGTGCTGGATCTCAAACAAATAATCAAATTTAGTGTAGTCTGTATGGTCAGTTCTCTAAAGTAGAATTTGTGTGAGTCTGCTCTTAAACCATAAGGGCCAATGAATGGCGCGTTTGGTAAAATATGTAAGATGTAGAAGAAACAGTGTCATACCAGGTCCAAGTATAAAAGTCTGAGTATTATGAAATGACAGTTTGTAAGTGAGCCAGCACAACTGTTATTGAATAATTATTATTCATTTTAATATTATACAGGTTTTACATAGTGCCAACAGTTTGCACATTGCTTTACAAAATAAAGGGAGACAGTACAGTTACAATAAAATGCAGGACAAGTTTAGAAATATAAGCATACATTTATACCTGCACTTTAAACACTGGTTTGGCACTCTGCCCTTCACAACTTACACTACCAATTCTGTCACTGGTGACCACTTGCCAGCAACAGAATCACTAGGAGCCACTCACCTTTTATGGCATAATTGTAATACTTGCCTGTGTATACGTGGTTGGGGAATATAGCTGGCTGAGTGAATCATCACCTATAACTGCCCCCGTTAATGGTGAACAAAGAGTACCTGTGATACAATGACTACAGTTGTCTGCAGAGGCAGTATTGTAGCTAGTGGGATGTGTAGGCAACAGGCAGAGATGTAGTCTAGGTGGCAGTCAGAAACGTGGTCAGTATACAGACAAAGGGTCAGTCCAGGCAGCAGGCAAAAATTTGGTCAATATACAGGCAAGTAGGGCTGCAAAAAAAGAATCAATTTAATCGATGATAAGCGATAAGAAGAATCGTTGTCAACTATTTTCTTTATTGATTTGTTGATTCTGATTAGTTGAATCCAATCCCCCCACCCCACCCCTAGGCCACTCTGCTCCCCCATGCTTCACCTTGCTGGGAGCCACTGCACGCTGCGGTCTGTGTCCCTTAAGTTTAGAGGGGACATAGTGGGCTGCAGCTGGCGCCCAGTGGGGAGTAGAGACCGTTGTGCCGCTTCATTCCTCTGCTGCTATGCCCTGTTCCTCGGTTGCTGTGCCCCATTGCCCACTGCTGTGCCCTGCCCCCCTGCTGCTTTGCCCCGTTCCTCCACTGCTGCCCCCATGCCTCCTCTGCTGCCCCCTTTCCTCCTCTGCTGCCCCTGTGCCTCCTCTGCTGCTCCCCTGCGCACCCTCTTCTGCTGGCAGTAGAAAGCCAGCGTCAAGTCTCCCATTCATCAGCTGGGAGTAATAGCCAGCCTGCTATTGGCTATTTTAAATTGCAATAGCAGGCTGGCTATTGCACCTGCCCACTGCCTGCTGTCAATCAGCAAAGGAGGACCTGAAGGAGAACCCTCTTCTGCTGAATGACAGCAGGCAATGGGCGGGTGCAATAGCCAGCCTGCTATTGGCTATTGTAATTTAAAATAGCCAATAGCAGGCTGGCTATTGCTCCCAGCCACTGTCTGCTGTGTTTACGTTCCAAAAATATTTGGCCAACTAATTGGTTATGAATATTTTATTTTACTGTGAAAGTTTGGAATTCCTCCCACAGGCCGTGGTATCTGCTGATAACATTGATAAATTCAGGAAACTTTTGGATGAGTTTCTTCTTTCGCAGAATCTACAGGGATATGTGAAGTGTTAGAGAAAGATAAACACACACACACAGGTTGAACTGGATGGACCCTGGTCTTTATTCAACCTTACATACTACCGTGTTTCCCCGAAAGTAAGACCTACCCCGAAAATAAGACCTAGCACTATCTTCAGGGATTTCTGTAATATAAGACCTACCCCGAAAATAAGACCTAGTTCAGTGGTAGATCTCATATTACAGACATCCCTGAAGATAGTGCTAGCCCTCCATGCCCGCCCACCAAACCATTACTGAGCCGAGCTCTTCATCATCCTGTCTACAATGCATGCCGAGCACAGCCCAGGCCCCCCCCACACACTGCCAGAAGCCTTCCGATTGGCTGACAGTCACCCAGAGCAGCTCCCTGGATGGCATCAGAGCGCTAGCCGCAGCTTCCTCTTGCCCGCCCGCCCGCACGCCTGGCTCCCTGGACGGCAGAGCGGACAGCTGCAGCCAGGTAAGACATCCCCCGAAAATAAGACCTAGTGTCTTTTTTCGGAGAAAAAAAAAAATATAAGACACTGTCTTATTTTCGGGGAGACACGGTATGTTACTATGAAAATAATCGTTAGTTGCAGGCGAGAGGTCTGTCCAGACCTCAGACAGAAGCATGGCTAGAAATAGGCAAAGGGTGGTCCAGGCAGCAGGCAGAAACATGGTCAATATACAGGGAAATGGTCAGTCCAGACAGCAGACAGAAACGTGGTTAGAAACAGGCAAAACGTCAATACACAGGAGATCAGAACGTCACAAGGCTGAGCCGTGGACATGCCAGGAGGAGAAACCTGAGGTGTGGCTGTGTTGCCCAAGCAAGTGAACACTGACCATTGCAGACAAATGTGAGGCGAGAAGTACACCGACCAGTGTGGGAAATGGAGCTGCAGGAAACCCATCTGAACAGTTATGTCTTTACAATAAAATGATCTATACGCCTTTACAGTCCCACACTCCAGGGTCGGTGAAGTTTCACTCGGCGGGACTTAAAGTAGATGTACTTCAAATACGGATGTCACCAGCACACCAAGACCCTCAAGTCAGTGCAAATCCATTTAATGAAATATTGTCACTCAAGCGCTTTCGGGGCCACACAGGTGTCTACTCTGAGCCTGATGAAGGGGACCCTGTGTGGCTCCGAAAGCATTTGATTTTCTGAGTGACAATATTCCATTAAATGTATTTGCACTGACTTGAGGGTCTTGGTGTTGCTGCTGTGCTGGTGACATCTGTATTTGAAGTTGTTCCATGTGCAGCGCCATCCGCGGTCACTTTGAGCACCCATTACTATCTTGGGATTTCCGGTAAGGAGTGCTACAGGATCTATGGATATTTAAAGTAGATGTAAACCCTAACTGGATGACATTTAATTTGCTAAAGCACTGCGTTTAGAAAATATTTGTCATTTTTTTTCATGAAATAGTTTATACCTTTTTTCATCCTATTTTTCATCTTAGAGCTGCAGATTTCTTTCAGCTTCTAATAGTGACAACAGTGGATTATGACTGTGCAATGTGTATTGGCATTGGCATTGTTGTGTACATCAGGAGTGCATGTGAAAGGCGCACAATTAGGAGACAGTTGTCAGCCTATTAAAGGAAGTACCTGAACAAGGACCACATGGCAGGATCATATGGTATTATGTTAAAGGTAAACTCCAGGGAAATGGCTAAATACGCAGATGAATTACATCTAAGGGAGCTGTTTTAGCTCTTAAGGGTTTGTATTTCTGTGTATCCAGTCCTAAGATTTACCTTGTTCTGCCTAACAGTAACAGGGGTTGGGAACTGAACTTTTTCTGCTGCATATTCACTTTCACTTATGGGTTCCTTCCACACCTCTGCCCTGTGATTGGATAGTGAAAGGAGCAGCAGTACACTGATGAGCTCATCTCTTTGTCACTCTGCTCTCTCGTACTATCGGCATACTCCTCGCACTGCAGCTACAGGTACTGTAGGTTTGTTCTTAAGTTGAATTTGTATGTAAGTTAGAACGGGTACATTTTTTAAGTGTAACTCCAGCCAAAAATATTTTGTTGTTGTTTTGGATAGCATAGGGAATGGTTAACCCCCTGTAATGTTTGTTTTGCTGTGTGTGCCCCTGTTCAGATTTCACCTCACTTTCTGTCCCTGTGACAATTGGATTTGTAAAATTTTGAGTTGTCGTGGAAACAAGGATTGGTGATAAAGCTTCAGTGGAGACACCTTTTTCCCATGATCATTCTTACAGGAGTGAATTTCCCTTACTAGGGGTAGATTTCCTCTCACTTCCTGTTGTCTCAAGGACCGGAAGTAAGATTAAATCTTTTTAATGATGATACAGACAGCTGTAAAAACCTCAGTGACCCGGAAGAAGAGGCGGGCACCCCTCGTCTGCACGTCTAACAAGAGCCAACTTCCTGTAATGTACGCACAGTACTACGAACCAGACCCAAAAAGGCGGGCACTCCTCGTCAGCACGAGCGCGGTAGCATTACAACTACCCCTGCTGTACAGTAATAGCCTCCCTTTGTAAGTAGGAGTCGTATGTAAGACGGATGTACAGTTGAGCAAAAAAGTATTTAGTCAGCCACCAATTGTGCAAGTTCTCCCACTTAAAAAGATGAGAGAGGCCTGTAATTGGCATCATAGGTAGACCTCAACTATGAGACAAAATGAGAAAACAAACTTGGGGACTGCCTGTACAGTACACTGCAAGAGACTAATACCAAGTCCAATTCAGATATTTACACTGTTTGCATTAAAAACATACATTCAATAATGTATTATTGATTAGAGAGCTGCAAAATATTGAACATGACCTTTGAAATTACATTAATATGTTAAAACATACATGAGATTATTGTGAATTTTAGATTTACATATACTTCAGGGTTTCTAAAGTTTCCATCAGATAGTAGTTTAGAACCACAGAGAGTCCTTTCAGATAAAAGGTCTTTCTATAAACATGTATACTTGACTCAACGAAGTAGACTTGTTTATGCCAAATAGAGAGGGGGAAACATGAGAAAAGTTTGCAAATGGATGCCAGTGCATCCCGGCATTTGCAGTCGATTTGTATGTTGCCATGCACCAGCTCTCTATGGTGAGTGACATATGGGGACATCAGAAACAGTGGCGTCACAAGGGGGGTGCGGTCCGCACCTGGGTGACTCCATTGGAGGGGTGGCACCAAAATGACAGTCATTTTGGTGTCACCCCCTCTAAAAGTCGGGCACTCGGTCATGGGCCGAGAGCACAACAATGTCACGAGAGAGGAGGGGACGCGGGGGCATTCCCACCGGGTGAACGTCCCCTCCTCTCTCTGTCGGCGCCCATCACAAAGATGGCCGACGGCAGGCGTCAATCAGATGACCGCGCATGCGCGATGACGTCACGGCAGGGTGTCACCAGGTCTTTGCTCCGGGTGACACCTGGCCTCGGGACGCCCCTGATCAGAATGACACCCCAACTGCCAAATTGTCTTGGAGGGGCAAACAATAGCAATTCTGCTCTGCCAGTGGATATCCAGAGAGGGAGTCGAACGAATGTTTATGGATCCAAAGATACTGGTCAGATCTGGCAATCTTTTACTGCCTGTGGGCACATTAAGGGTATGGACTAACAGTTCAGGAATTGGTTGGAGTGATTTATCGCAGAACTGCAGTGTTGGCACATTTGTTATGTGCAAAGGTCACAATGTTGACAGCCTAGTCCCCAACCATGGTCTTCATCGAGAACACTACTTTCCGATTGCATGCCTCCGTCCATGTCGTCTTATAATGGGCTGCGTGAATGCTTAATTGAAGACACCATGGGTAAAACCCAGATGAATTGCAAATGACCTTTTTGCACAAACTTAGAATTAAACACGTCTCCCTTCACTGCCATTAAGCTTCTTTAATGCATAAACCTCTAACAATTAAAACGGGAAAAAAAACACAGAGCGTCAGGCAGCCCTAACGAAAGCCCAGTGGCCCTTTTTGCTAATTAGCTGCTGAAATCGCTTTGAATACGGATAAGTCTTCCGCCTACTTCCTGGAAATCAGTCTTTGTTGAAATAGACAGATCCGCTGGCCAAGGGGGAACAATTAAGGGATGGGACAGGATATGCAGGTGGATAAAGCTGTCTCTACCTGAAGCTGTAATAATCTTCCTATGGATTACCTGCTGTGATAAACAGAGACATGACCCTTAGCAGGTGTCTCCCTTTGCTATGCAGCTGATTGGAGCTGGGGGAGCAGGAATTGTAAATTCTGGGAATATCTGGGACTAAGATTAAGAAAAGGGTAAAGATTTCTGCAATACACTTGGTACACTTTACCCTATAGACCTGCCAGCACAGCACGTGTCCTAATTGTCTGGTCATTGAGGCCACATTTCTGCATAGCCAAAAAGGCTGTGGCTTAGGGTGGCAGTGCAGTCACGGGCATCATAGAGCCACACGAACATTTGACTATGTTACCATGTATAATAAGAGGTTCCAGACTGCAGTCCTGCCTGCCAGTACAGTCACGCAGGTTTCTCATTGTTGCTGTCCTAGCAGAGTTTGTTCATGTGTTGCTGGTGGAATAGTGTACTGTGCACTCACAGTTCAACCACTTTGTGTCCCTATACATAGAAGCAATCTGTGCACATAATGGGTTTACAATTTGTTCTGCTCTTCTTGTTGTTGATTATTATTACATAGTATTTATATAGCGCCAACAGTTTGCGCAGCGCTTTACAATATAAGGAAGACATTACAATCACAATACAATTCAAGACAAGATGGTGAGGAGGGCCCTGCCCCTGGGGGCTTACAATCTAAAAGAGGAGGGGTAAGTGATACATGAGGCAGTAGCTGTGTGGGGATGAATTGTTTGAGAACGTGATGGTTGAGTGGTTAGGTTGAGGTGGGATAGGCTTCCCTGAAGAGATGAGTCTTTAGGGAATGCCTAAAGGCAGTTAAGGTGGGAGATAGACGGACAGGTTGGGGTAAAGAGTTCCAGAGGATGGGAGAGACTCTAGTGAAGTCCTGGAGGCGAGTATGGGATGAGTTGACAAGGGAGCTGGAAAGCAGGAGGTCTTGGGAAGAGCGGAGTGGACGGTTAGGGGGATATTTTGAGACGAGGTCTGAGATGTATCCGGGGGCAGAGTTATGGATGGCTTTATAAGTGACTGTTAATATTTTTAATTTTATCCTTTGAGCGAGTGGAAGCCAGTGCAGGGATTGGCAGAGGGGGGATGCAGACACTGAGCAGTTGGTTAGGTGAATGAGTCTAGCAGCTGCATTCATGATAGACTGAAGCGGGGATATGATATGATTCTTGGTGTATGGACACAAAGTTATTTCAGGTTCTCCTCCCTCAAAGACAGCACAAGACAGTTGGCTTAGGGGATCAGGAAGTATAATCCTGGATCTGTTAACCTTAAAGTAGATGTAAACCCAATCACTAAAATGTTTTCAATCTTTTTAAATATGCATATCTTTGAGACGCCTCACAGAGGACTATTGGGCGAGGTCGGGAATGCTCTCCCTGTAATCCCAGGTGGGGGGACCTCTAGGACTCCCCACTCACGGTGAAGGAATTGAACCTAGCCATTAAACAATCAAAACTAAGGACGGCACCTGGACCAGACGGGTTTACCCTATTATACGGGCATCTTCCTTCTTCACATTTTTTGGGAGCTTTTAATGCCCTCCCTAATGACGGCACTCAACCAGTCGATGCTCTCCGCGCACACATAACTGTGATCCCGAAACTAGACAAGGATCCCTCGCCATGTGGCAGCTACCGTCCTATAACTCTTTTGAACATGGACCTTAAATGTTGGCGAATAGGCTTCTCCTTACATAGGGGATCTTGTATACTATGACCAGATGGGCTTTGTGCCCTCCCGTGAAGCACGTGATAACACCACTAGGGTTTTGAACATTGTACATTCTGTATGCACTAGTTCACAACCCCAGATGTTTTTATTCTCAGATGCGGAAAAAGCATTAAATAGGGTGGACTGGCAGTTCCTGGAGTCCACGTTACACCATATTGGGCTTGGATATGCGATCTTGGATCATGGCTCTATACTCGTCCCCCTCGGCGGCGGTCAAGGTCAATGAAACACGTTCTGAGTCCTTACCTATCTCCAATGGCACCCGCCAGGGATGCTCCTTGTGCCCACTTATCTTCATCTTTACATAGAAACATCAGCCCTAATGGAACATAGAAAAGGCTCCTATTGTAGGCTTACCTTCACCTTCGGGGACGCATACATTGGCTGCCTATGCGGATGATTTGGTTGTTTTCCTTACCCGTTCACTGACCTCTATACCCTCCCTTCTACGGGCTTTTGATTTATATGGAGACCTATCCAATTTCCTACTTAATCCCACCAAGTCACAGGCGCTAAATATTTCTTTACCCCCATGTGTGTTGAACTGGGTGAGATCTTCCTTCCCATTCCGGTGGGCAATGACATATCTCAATTAAGATTAAATCTACTTCAACAGATATGGCTATACATGTGTATGCACAGATGGTAACAAAGTCATTCAACACACCCCCTGCTGGTTGCAGAGCTAAAGATCTGACTCCACATGCAGTGTATTGGACCTGTATCAAAAGACAACTTCTTCCACACAGAGAGCAAGGGCCATTTTCTACAGCATGCTGGCAGGGGACAGGCTTTTCTGCTCAGGCCGCGGCTTCTTTCTAAAGAAAACAAACTATAAGACCAATTTCACACAGGCGCCTGTCAGTTCCGATCAGCAGGGGATCCATGCATGGATTCCCTGTTGATCAGGGCAGTACATAACAGATGTCACTGTTGTGACCAGGGCCGGCCTTAGGGGTGTGCGAGCAGTGCGGCCGCACAGGGCGCCATGGCAACAAGGGCGCTGTGCGGCCGACACAGCTCGTCCTGGGGGCGGCTTCTCTCCCCC
>NW_017307152.1:230113-246610 GCF_000935625.1 Nanorana parkeri
GTCACAGAGGACCTGTCACATATTTTGCTATCACATAAGGGGGTTTTCTAACCCCCTATGTGATAGCAATAAAGTTTCCCCCCAAAAAATGTAAAGTTACAAATAAAAAAGAATTACATTTTTTTTAAAGTCCCCCCCATACATACATGCATGCAAACAGGCGTCGGGTGCGCATACGTGTGAAAACGACGATTTCGCCCATTACGCGGCACATGTTACATATCGTTGCAAACGTCGGAATGAGAGCAATAATTGTAGGGCTATCAATCACTGATAACACTAAACTGATGAGCGGTAAAAGCTTTTAAAGCGTCACCTATGGTCAATTTTGGGCATGGTAATTTTTTGCGGGTGCGCGCAATTTTAAAGCATGACATGTTTGGTGTCTATTTACCCGACGTGACTGCGCTTTTTATATTTTACCAAAAATATGGGTAACAAATGGGTGTGGTTACTGAGGGTGTGGCCACTGAGGGGTGTGGTCACTGAGGGGCGCTGTAAAGCTTTCTCGCACAGGGCGCCTAAAGGCCTAAGGCCGGCCCTGGTTGTGACATGCGTGTTCATCCATTTTTTTCCTCCATCCTACAATGGAGTTAAAAACTGGACTTGCCGGACCTATGTTAGGTATATGGGGAGTCATTTGTAAGCAGACTTGTGTCTGTTTACATCAGATTACCCCCAATCCAAAGCGGTACTCTATTCCTTTTGGTTTTCTTGACCTGGACAGAGTTGTGGGTAATCAGATGTAAACAGATGCACGTCTGATTAGATCTCGCTGACCATAGACTAACATCAGGCTTCCGATCAGATCCGGGCCTAAGACAGTGCACACCTTTTGTTTTGATGAACCTGGAATGTATTTAGCAGATTTACACTGAAAGTCCATTTGGACGTTTACCCTTTACGCATCCTAAACCTAACACATCCCTTTCCCCACCTAAACCTAACACTAAACGTCCAACTAAGTCATAATGTTATCACTGACAATAATTACAATAAAGATGACCATATACTAGAACTAGGGATGCACCAATACCGGTTTTTCGATATCAAGTAAGAGTACCGATATTAATCTTTCAGTACTCGTTGATAGCGAGTACCGATAACCTTACTTCCGGAAGCTTGGAGGAGGCTTCCTGGGCACTCAGGCGGGACATTACCGGCTTCCTGATTGGCCGGGAAGACGACTCCATATTCCCTTGCGACACTGTATCCTCCAGTATCGGGATAAGTATCGGATCATTTGGGAGAGTACGAGTACTCGCCCAAATGCTTGGTATCGGCACCAATCCTGATACTAGTATCGGTATCGCAGCATCAATAACTAAAACCATTACAACTATCAAGCCTAAACAAACATATGCTGTAACAACAATTTTGGAACTGGTATGCAATACAACAATGTTCCAGTTTTTAAAAAACGTGCACTGAAATTTCAGCTCAGAGGAGCAAAATAATAAAACTGCTGAGTCTTAAAACCCACACTTTTAAAGTGACATTAAAGTCAAAAAAAATTCCCCTCCCCCCAATGTTAATGTCAGCACTTACCTTAAATGATATCTCTTAATCCGATCTTCCTCTTCTTTCCTGTCCTTTTCAGCCTTCTCTCCAGCGCTGCGGCTGTTGTCCGATCCAGCACTGACTCCTCTGTCCTTGCTGGCACTTCTGATCCCATGGGGTCTGCATGCGGGTGCACGCGTCCATAGACTTACCTTGCGTCTCTCCTCATCTTGCGGGCGAAAATATGAACTGCGCATGCGCCTGCCCCAAGATGCTTTGCGGCTGCCCGAGCAGTTTCGGATTTTTGGGGTGGGAGCGCACGGCGAAGACAGGGGTAAGTTTAAACCGCTGTTAAAGCGTTTTTTTTTAAACATTTTGCATATATCTACTGCTAGCTAGCAGTAGATATATGCAAAAAAAACGGAGGGTTTAGAAACCCTTTAATACAAAAAGGTGACTCCAACATACAGGCTTCTATGAGTATTCTAAAACTATGCATGCTGTACATGCACTTCTACTCTATGGGGCATTTCAGGACACCCACTTTTACCATGATGTAAGATTGAATGCCAAGCCCCGCTTCGACAATATACATTGGGCAAGTAAAGAAAACTTATACCACTTGCCGCAAGGTTCGCTTTTACACATCTGCTTTACATACCTCCCAGCTCTCTGACTTTAGAAAAAGGAAACCCTCTTAGGACAAAGTATGTAGGAAAAGACAAACCCCCGCCACAATTGATTGGTTAAATCCACAGGTACTTTTTTCACCACCATTTTTCCTTTACACCATCTGTTGAAAATAACAAATGCAATCATTTAGTGGTTAGATGAAATAATCAATAAAAAAGTTCATGTTTATAGAGGTCTATACTTTAGGCCAGAGAGAAGGACAACCTAGAGATAGATTTAGGTTCCCAAAGAGGGGGAGTCCCTCCAAATTGAGAGACAGTTGGGAGCTTTGACTGCAGAAGGACTTCTCCGCAGGCCACAGAGGACCACAGATTACTGCAACTCAGCTGTGTTGCCGATACTTACGCCCTGGCAAAAAATGTAGACAGTGTAAGAAATGGCAAGCAGCTCATTCCCTCAATGCTTTGCCAGTATGAAATGCGGTGTTAATGCTAGTTTAAGCAAAATAATCTAAAAACCCCAAAACGTTACCTCATAGTTTCTGGATTCTGGCCTGCGGTGTCACAAGGACCACTGTAATCAAACTAGAAAGGGGATGTGCAGGGAATTTGTACAGAAAAAACACATTCACTTGGGCTCGGCACGTCAAACTACAGTTTTAATTATGTAACTTTGCAAGGCCTGCCAGCAGATTCAACACCGGTGACCACACATCTCTACACCCCGTGTCAGAATCCTTTGGGGAGAAGGATGTATCAGCTTCCCCCTTCCCCACGCACCTTTGCACGCATAGAGAGCTATTTTAATGCTATTTTAACAAAACAGCTGTCTGGATTGGAATGCTTATCAAGAGCTAAATAGGGGCTGCTGTATGAGCCGAATCACGTTGAAAAGGCCTCAGTGCTGTCATTGATTTCCTTGCAAGAAAAAAAATTGCCTCTGGCTACTGAACTGAATTAGTAGTCACTGATGACCAATTATTTTTGCCCACAGTGAACGGGGAGGCATACTAAAAATCCAGTTTGTCAGACCCAAGGCTTGCTTCTCAAACACCTTTTCAAGGATAGTGTAGCTATCCTCCCTCTGAAGCCTCTGATGGCTCCCTGCCTCTGCGTAACTTTCGTTTTTTCTCAGAAAGTTTTAATGAGCTGGCGGATATGATGATGACCTGCCATAAATGGCGCCCTTCTATTCTCGGCGGGGCTTTATTTGGCAAGGAGGCGAGTAACACACAAATCCGAAGTGTCAGCTTTCATACAAGCGCGCACGCACACTCGTAAGGAAGGTGTCAGTTTAATGCTTTCTCGGATTATAATTTCCCACTTTATGGTGGCCCTCTGGTGCTCGAGCTGCGTAGCATGCTCCAGATGGATTGTGTCGATGATCTAGCTTTTATGTTTCAAAAACAGCTTAACTCTTTCGCTGCGGAAAAGGTGGAGGGTTGCGGTGCATGGTGGGCTTGTTTGCAGGGCTGGAAGACATAGCGTTAAGGCAAACAGTAGTAAAATGCCGCAAGGGCATCATACTCACAGTATAAGAGCCAGAAATATCTTTGATTGCTGTTTTGGAACGTCAATCCCAGATATCAGTAAGTGTTTGCAAAGCACAAAGCAGTCTTAATAAATTGTTACCATTTGGAAAGGCCTGGCACAAAGTGGGTTGCAGCCGTTTGCCCTTGTGGCACCTAGAATATATCACTATGCATTGAGATAGATTTGAAAATTAAAATGGCTTTACACATTGGATGAACACCTTCTGATCGAACTGTTTTTGGTTGGAACAGGCAACCAAGCTGACCATCCTCATGTTTCTGGTGTCTGAGGACAAGCCCCCGTTGATTGTCCTGCAGAGTATATAATCGATCAAATAGCTGAGAGAACCTCATCCACTCTTTATCATTCTCCCACAGATAAGGCAGCTCTGAAGATGTCTCATTGCTCTCCACTCTTCCTCTTCTCTCTCTATTTCACAGACTGAACCAAGATTTATAGAGCAATCTGCTGACAGCCTTTCTCTGTGGGATTGTCAATGCATGTTCAGTTGCCCTATTGGTTCTATGCACACCTTTAGTGGGTTAGTTACAATTTGGCAAATAGGCCAGCTTAATAGAGCGGGAAAGGGCTAGAGCCTTTGTGGAGTTTCATTGCCGTCTGTTTCCCTGTTGGGGAGAACTCCCTGTACATCCTGTTATGGCAAGATGTGATGGGAAACCTCTCCAACTAAGACATTGACAAAATTAAAAACACATTTTTAGTAGAGTGCTTTTCACTCACCTCATAGTTCTAGCCGACCTGTGACAAGGAGACTGTCACAGGTCGGCTTAGTAGATCGGGAAGTGAGCGAACACATACCGGCGTTTGCTCACTTCTCGATCCTGTCACAGCCCTCTGCTGTGACAGGGAAGAGGCTGGATTCCCCCTCCCCGCTCCGATCCAACAGCGCTGAATGGCGGAATGGACGGGGGAGGGGGCGGGTACAGCTGTCTCTGCCTCTAGATAGGCAGAGCCAGCTGTCACTCAGGCAGCTGGACGGATCCAGACATAATTGTCGGGATCCGCTTCAGCTGCGGCGTCTCAGTATACCGCGAGTTGTAGCTCGCGGTATACTGAGCTTAGGGTGACGGGAGGACGCTAGTTTGTGTCCTCCCGTTACCCTATTGAGAACTATGGGGAAAAGCCCTAACCCCATAGTTCTCCTTTAAGAAAATATATATTTCTTACCTTTTATATGTTTCTTTGGTAAAGGCCTTTGTGCAGATTCCATTCTACTCTGACCTGTTTGAAAATTAAAGTAGAGGAACAAACTAAGGGACAGACTGAGCTTCCTCTCATGAACATATAATGCTTCTAAGTCTTTAACCCTTTGTTGAACAGACAGTGTTCACTTAGGGTTTACAACTGATCAAATCTGCTAGTACCGTACAGACAGGACTCATTAGAGTAAACATAACTTCCTATAACCCCCCTCCTCAATAGTACATTGGGGGGGGGCTACTATGGAGAATTTTTAAGCAATGCCAGCCAGCTGTAGCATGCATGCAGGAGACACATTTAACAAAGGATACTACTGATTTTCTCCGTGGATCACAATACAAAGTTGTGCTACACTTCTGTTACGCCTCATATTGAAAAGGTGGTAATATTTATTTCATAAAAATATTCTAGGCACCTCCTGCAATACTAAGGTTGACAAAGAGAGTAGATATATCTTCTTACGCTGTACTACCAGCTCCGCTGACTGTATAATAGCCAGTGGTTAAATGATTCCCCCCATTCTACCCTGTTGAAATTAGCATTTTGCATATTTCTGGGGTAGTTACTTGAATTTGCCTAAAATTATTTTAGACTGATAATGTCATGGATGCCTCTAGAGATAGGGTTGGTGCTGACGAGAAAGTGCCTGCACGGGTTTCTATACTTTTTGCTGCTGCACTATGGAAATTAGGCTTGATAGATATCTTGAGAACCCAACATCCAACCAATCTTCAATATATTTGTTTCTCCCATATATACAGAATGTTTTCTAGCATTGATTTGGTCCTGAGCAATACTCTATGGTGTGCCAGAACACCATAGAAGAGGTTGTCTCCTTTTTACATCACACTGACTTGCTTAACAGCTGAGGGCAGAGATCTCCTGGACAATGATCTGACACATACAGAACTGTCTGATGCACTACACTTTCTGTCTGCAAAAAATGCACCTGGCCTAGATTACCTCCTGGCAGACGTATTTAAACAGTTTACCCCTGACTTAATGCCCTACTCATTATATACCCTTGAGGGGGGCCTTTGAAGCTAGAGCCCACCAGACACTATGTATGAAGCAATAAGTGCAATAAGTCAAAACTCTCACTGGACGCTACCAAAAGAATTTCACAGCGTTGAGTGGCAATACTGTACTTGTTGGAGGTCCTCTACAAATTGGGAATAGGGCCAAAATGTGTTAAGTGGCTACAAATAATATATTCTTCTCTGAGAGCTAGAGTACTCATTAACAACTCCCTAGCCCATGCTCTTGCCAGGGGCACCAGACATGGATGCCCACTCTCCCTTCATACTGCTTGCATCTGCGATTGAAGCCCTGGTCGCCACTATCAGGCGAAATGCTAGTATCAAGGGATTAATTAGGAAAGTTGGGGAAGATAAAATTGCTTTATAAGCTGACAGTGCACTTTTGTTTTTGAGAGATACGTCTTCCTCTGTAGATCAACCCCTGATTTATTTTTATATATTTGGCGGCCTTTAAGGTCTCACCATTAACTGGGATAAATCTGCCCTGCTCCCCTGGACTATACAATGTCCCACCCTGATTGTGCACTGCAAATTAAGATATGTGACTTCTTTCAGTATCTTGGATCCTCTAAACCCTGAGAATATGCCGCATTCAACTTGATTCCCTTGTTGGCTAAGTTGAGAGAGAAATCCAAAAGCTGCAAACATCTTCTTTTAACAATTGTAGGCAGAGACAATCTTATCAAAATAATATGGATGCCCCAACTGTTATACCTGATACATAATGCACCAGTGTGGCTGCCTAAGGAATAGTTCCAAAAAATAAACTCTGGGGAACCTATTTGGAACCTCTCAGAATTAAAGTGATATTAAACCCTCAGATTTTTTAACATAAAACAATACTGTAATGTGTGCCTTACTGTAATCCATGGTAGTTTCCCTTCTCTTTGCTGCTCTTCCTTTTAAATCTGTATCTCTTCTCATGCTTGGGGAGAACTTCCCTTTGCAGCTGACTGCCTTGTCTCTGAAATGGATACATGGTGTCTGTGTGAAGGTTCACAACCTGAGCCAGCACTACAGGAAGAGGCACTCAGCTGCAAAGGGAAGTTCTCCCCAAGCATGAGAAGAGATACAGATTTAAAAGGAAGAGCAGCAAAGAGAAGAGAAACAACCATGGATTACAGTAAGGCACACATTACAGTATTGGTTTATGTTAAAAAATCTGAGGGTTTAATGTCACTTTAATCTTGAGACATCATGTTGGTCTTAGGAAAAAGGACTGGCAGCAACTATCCTTTTGCTATATTACCTAGCTGCACAATTACAACACGTTGGAAACCAGGAGATACCTTATCTGGATGAAGGCCAAAATCAGACCACCACAATCCTAGGGCAGCCAGCTAATATCTATGTGTGCAAATCTGGTTCCCTATTGCAACATCTGCACCAACCCAGTTTTAATTTATACACTAAAGTAGCAGTTACCATGAAGAAGCTAGTAAGCTACCAGGGTTTCAACAAATATATCCCACTTTGGGATTCGTTTTTCCTAAAGATAATAACTACTTTGTAAAGATCTGAAATATGGAAAATGACAGGAATTACTCACATATACCATTTACACACTAATAGTATACTCAAAACCTAGTATTCACTTGTAAGTTCTTTTGGATATCTTCAACTCCATAATTTACCTACTTGCCAATGAAAAGACATTGACTTGACTATACATAAGGCAAAGTAAATCTGATTGATGGCACAATTGCATGGCAACGCAAAGGTATGGCTGTAATTGACAGCTCCCTAGGCTGGTAATTACAAAGCCTGGCTTGCCCATCTTCCTGATGTCCCCTCGCTATGCTAAGGAAGGTAGCCCACCAGCAAGAATGCACACCTGACAAAAAAAAAAATCCTTCACAGGATGCTAATGTCTAAATTATCAAGTGTCTCCTGCAGCACTGGGGTCCTGGCAGCATTGTATCCCCTGTCATTGCAGGGGATAAAACTTTTGAATATGAGGCATAACAGAAGTGTAGCACAACTTTGTATTGTGATCCATGGAGAAAATCAGTAGTATCCTTTGTTAAATGTGTCTCCTGCATGCATGCTACAAAATGAACTATGTCTGTACGTTACTGGCAGATTTTATCAGTTGTAAACCCTATGTCAACACTGTCTGTTCAACAAAGGGTTAAAGACTTAGAAGCATTGTATGTTCATGAGAGGAATCTATTTGTCTGTCCACTATGCAGCAATGGGTGGAGAAGGCTAAAATTATTCTACCTCCAGAGAAACTGACCTATCAACATAGAGGGTGACAAGATATGGAATGGATGGTTCAGCGATCCTACTCCTGCAACTCCCCTATATTAGTGGGCAGGAAGCTTAGACATCACATTGCATAAATATTCCCAATCTCATACAATTAAAGCCAAACAAAATAAAATAGCCACACTGAAATGAAGGTAATGAAGGTAAATATCCTGAATAGGGAAGTAGGGAGCAAATAAAACATGGCAGAGACTCTAAACCAGGGGTAGCCAAACTCCGGGCCCTCCAACTGTGGTGGAACTACTAATCCCACGAGGCATTGCAGGATTCTCACAGCCACAGACATGACTCCCGGAGAGAGATGCCTCATGGGATTTGTAGTTTCACCACAGCTGGAGGGACGGACTTTGGCTACCCCTGCTCTAAACCTTACCCTCTCTGTCCAAAATTAAATACATTTTTTTGACTGGAGTTGTGTGTTAAGACTGGTTGACCCAAAACTGGGGAAGTAAGAGGGAATGGACTACTGACCAACAAGGCACCAACTTTTAGGTCTGTACATGCGTAACATTCGAGGGAACTCCAATCGCAGTTCTCTGTTCATACGTTTTGCTATTATTATTATTATTATTATTATTATTACATAGTATTTATATAGCGCCAACAGTTTGCGCAGCGCTTTACAATATAAGGAAGACATTACAGTTACAATACAATTCAAGACAAGATGGTAAGGAGGGCCCTGCCCCTGAGGGCTTACAATCTAAAAGAGGAGGGGGAAATGATACATGAGGTAGCTGTGGGAATGAATTATGTGAGAATGTGAAGGTTCAGTGGTTAGGTTGAGGTGGGATAGGCTTCCCTGAAGAGATGAGTCTTTAGGGAACGCCTAAAGGCAGTCAAGGTGGGAGATAGACGGACAGGTTGGGGTAAGGAGTTCCAGAGGATGGGAGAGACTCTAGAGAAGTCCTGGAGGCGAGTATGGGAGGAGTGGACAAGGGAGCTGGAAAGCAGGAGGTCAATGGATGAGCGGAGGGGACGTTTAGGGTGATACTTTGAGACAAGGTCTGAGATATATCCGGGGACAGAGTTGTGGATGGCTTTATAAGTGACTGTTAATATTTTGAATTTTATCCTCTGGGCGAGTGGAAGCCAGTGGAGGGATTGGCATCTGTATTATCTGGTATGATCTGTATTGCTCACCCATCTTTGTATGACTTCATTTGTACGGCTCTAATGGAGATTATGGTGCTGAATAGTTATTACAATAATTGCATAATAATAATAATGGGCCTAGGTGTAAAGTGTTCCTGGAAATTATTTTAGAATGTTGGCAGCTATGCATGAAGACAACAGATGATACCCAATGACAGACAGCTGGTTAGCAGTCCCTGTCTCGTGAACAGAAGCTCTGAGACGCTAACCATTACAGCGGGCGTTGCGGGTGCCGGGCATTCATTGAAAAAGATGTCTCATCTGATCCGCAGAAAGCCTCTGGGGTGAGCCTGCGTACATAGGATCCAAAGCCCCCCCCTTCATCTGCATCATTAAAATAACACAGCTATAGATTAGGTTGCTTCTGTTGCATGCGGAGTGCAATAATTAAGTAATAAAAGTCACCACAGGGGTGAAGAAAACAGCTCTGCAATTTACATTTGCTCCATTGCTTTCCAGCTATAGCAGAAATGGCTATTACAATACAAGAGACTGAGCTGATCCACTCAAGACGCAGCGAGAGCAAGCAGCGTGAGAGCGTATTGCAGACCCCCATCCAGTCTAGAAGTAGATAATCCGCATTAATAACCCTATTGTTGTGCGCAGGAGGCTGTAATGACCACACAAGACACGAGAAGACATGTTAAAAATCAACACAATTATGTTCACAAATACCAGTTATTTGTGTGAATTGTAGATTAATACAGATGAAAGGTCACCTGTATTCCTAAAGGGTAACACTAGCCAAACAGCTGAATACACAGTCAATGTACATACTGTATATGTGATCTGCTTTACCTTTTTTACATAATATTTTACATTCTGTGTAGCTTTTTTTGTGATTCACACACCCCTGCAACATGATATAGCCAGGTAACATTACAACTGAGACAGCAGTTTTGCACACTGGTGTGTCCCCTACCTGTACACTTGTGTCGCCTACCTGTAAGCCTGTGTCCCCTACTTATACGCTTGTGTCCCCTTCATGTAAGCCTGTGTCCCCTACCTGTAAGCCTTTGTTCTCTACGTGTAATATTGTGTCCCTTACCTGTAAGCCTTTGTTCTCTACGTGTAATATTGTGTCCCTTACCTGTGAGCCTTTGTCCTCTATCTGTGAGCCTTTGTCCCTTACCTGTAAGCCTGTGCCCCTACCTGTAAGCCTGTGTCCCCTACCTGTAAGCCTTTGTCCTCTACCTGTAATTCTGTGTGCCATACCTGTAAGCCTGCACCCTCTACCTGTAAGCCTTTGTCCCCTACCTGTAAGCCTTTGTCCCTTACCTGTAAGCCTGTGTCCCCTACCTGTAAGCCTTTGTCATCTACCTTTAATTCTGTGTGCCATACCTGTAAGCCTGCATCCCTAATCTGTGAGCCTGTATCTCCTACCTGTAAACCTGCGGCCAGTACCTGTGAGCCTGTGTCACCTACCTGTAAGCCTTAGTCCCCTACCTATTAGCGTGCATTCCCTACCTGTAAGCTTGCATCCCCTGCCTGTAAGCCTCTGTCTTCTACCTGTAATTCTGTGTCCCCTACCTGTAAGCCTGTGTACTCTACCTATAAGCCTTTTTCCTCTACCTGTAATTCTGTGTCACCTACCTGTAAGCCTTAGTCCCCTACCTGTTAGCCTGCATCCCCTACTTGCAAGCTTTCGTCCCCTGCCTGTAAGCCTCTGTCCTCTACCTGTAATTCTGTGTCTTCTTCCTGTAATAATTTTTTCCCTACCTGTAACCCTTGTGTCCCCTAGCTGTAAGTCTGTGTCCCCTACCTGTGAGACTATATTTTCCCTACCTGTAACCCTTGTGTCCCCTAGCTGTAAGTCTGTGTCCCCTACCTGTGAGAATATTTCCCCTACCTGTAACCCTTGTGTCCCCTAGCTGTAAGTCTGTGTCCCCTACCTGTGAGACTATATTTTCCCTACCTGTAAGCCTTGTGTCCCCTAGCTGTAAGTCTGTGTCCCCTACCTGTGAGAATATGTCCCCAACCTGTAAGCCTTGTGTCCCCTAGCTGTAAGTCTGTGTCCCCTACCTGTGAGAATATGTCCCCAACCTGTAAGCCTTGTGTCCCCTAGCTGTAAGTCTGTGTCCCCTACCTGTGAGAATATGTCCCCAACCTGTAAGCCTGTGTCCCCTACCTGTAAGCCGTTGTCACCTACCTCTAAGCATGTATCCCCAACCTGTAAGCATGTGCCACCTACCTGTAAGCTTACCTAAATTCTTCCCACTTTACCTTCAAGTGCTTAAAACAGGTTAAGAAATAGTACCTTCCCTGTCGGTTTTACAGCTATCTAGGGTTCGTTAGAGAGATTTCACCTTATCGTCTTCCCAGTAATAACGATTTCACCAGACAGAAAGTGCAAAAATAAAGATGCTTTTTTTGTAGCATGGGGAAAGGCCAGGACCACTGTGATCTCCCTAATGGAACCCTCAATAGCAGTAAAATCCTTCCCCACTCTATCTGAGAAAAAGTAATAAGCCTGGTTATATATAGCAGTGCTGAAACTCACAATCTTAGCCTGATATCTGGTGTGCTGAGGATTATGGGAAGCTAAAGTGAACCTGTGTTTGCCCATGAAGGCCACCCATCACTGCATTGTGGGTGGAAGGGGAGAGAGTCACATTCTCACCAGTACTGGCTATTTCACATCACTCCAGTAAGTAAAAAAAAAGATGAGAGTGAAGGGAGGTATATTGACAGGGGCCAATTATTGTGTCATGCAAAATAACACATCTACAAAATTGTAGTGCTCCATATGATGCCTGCATGTAGTTTTTAAAGAAAAGTACATGTGTTTTACAAAGCCCTCTTAGCCTTCCTCCCTAGCCCCCCATATATACACAGCTGTGCCCCTTCCCAAGTGCTTTCTTACCTCCTCCAGCAGCAGTCACCTCCTTTATTGTCTGCAGTCCGGCCAGTGAAAACCTAGTATTGAGCTGCCTACATCTGCGCACTAACATCCCATAGACTTAAATGGACCATTGGTCCTGGAGTACATGTACAGCCTAGGGCCAGTGCTGCCACTAGGCAAACTAGGCAGCCGCCTAGGGCGCACTGCTGCCTAGGGCGCAAACTTGACCACTCACCCCCCTCACGGTGCCCCCTCCGTCTTTCAAATTGCAAAAGCCAATAGCAGACTGGCTATTGCGCCCTCCCATTAACCCCTTCATGACTGAGCTAGTTTTCAGGTTCTGTTCATAAATGACTGACACATTTTTTACATTTTTGCTGTGTGATTCTTCCACAGCAGTAATATACTTTCTTACAAGAGCGGAACTCTGCTCAGTGTGTAGGGTTTAAATAGCCAGTCTGCTATGGACTATTTCAAATTAAAATAGCCTATAGCAGTCTGGCCATTGCTCCCGGGTGCTTACATCCACCTGTCGCCTGTGGAAGTTAGCCAGCAGGAGAATGGGGTCGCGCCAGGGGGGATTGGGGGTTAAGCCACAGGAGGGGGGCTGGGGGGTGCAAGTAGCTGGTCTTGTCTAGGGCACAAAATAGTCTAGCACCGGCCCTGCAGCCTATTCAAGTCTATAGGGTGCAAGCACACAGGCGCAGGCAACCCAGCACTAGGTTTTATGTTTTGGGGGCTATTGAGGGGGGCTGGGAGGTTTTGTGAAAAACCTGAATTTGTCCTTTTGAGCAAATCTCTTTTGGTGCAGCCTAGGGACCCCTGAATCTGGCTGCCTCTTGTAATACCTCAAACTCTCTCCACAATATTGGGTCTATGTGCTGCTGTACAAGGATTACTTGAGGCTGATACTACGGTAATATGGATTTAGGTAGTTACACTAGCTGCATTTAAAATCATGTTTGTTTAAGTATTTATTAACAAATACCTAACTGTAATAAATAAGGACTTTGATTCTGCCTTGAATTCAGATTTAATCTTTTTCTTTCAGGCCATCGACACCCATATTGGAATTAGTTGAACACAAATACCAAAATCTTTGGCTTGAACAGCAGCGACAGATGACTGAGACCCTCCGATTGTTGTCCATAAAGAAGGTAGGTGTCATTAAAGACACACAGGCTTACTTAAAGGAGAACTATGAGGTGAGTGAAAATCACTCACCCTCATAGTTCGAGCTGACGTGTGACAAGGAAACCGTCACACGTCGGCTCAATAGATCGGGAAGTGAGCGAACACATACCTTCGCTCTCTCACTTCTCGATCCTGTCCCTGCAGAGAGCCGTGAGTGTCACTAATGGCTCCCTGCAGGGATTCCCCCCCCCCTCTCTCCTCCAGCGCTGACTGGTGGAACGAACGGGGGAGGGTGCGGGTACAGCTGGCTCTGCCTCTAGATAGGCATAGCCAGCTGTCAATCACGCAGCTGGGTGTATCTCGACAGTAATGTCGGGATCCGTCCCAGCTGCTGTGTTTTTAGTATAACTCGCGGTATACTGAGCTTTGGGTCACGGGAGGACGCTAGTTTATGTCCTCCCGTGACCCTGAGGAGAACTATGGGGGAAAACACTTACCCCATAGTTCTCTTTTAAAGGGAACCTATGAACAAGGAGCTATGGATTCACCATTCCTAACTTGTCACCTTGATGGCATAATTGTCCAGCAACAAGCAAATAGCCAGAAAAATCTGAAAAGTCAACTTCCATCCTCCATACTTATTCCAGGCCAGTAATGCTTTTATTCATGTTATTGCATCTAAAAACTCACACCTAGTTTGTGAATCTTTAGAAGTTTTATTGATTTTTAAATGGCTCCTAAAATGTGATCGGATCTATTTCTTAGTCTTAAAAATAATAAAGGCTGCAAAACTCTACAATTTACATTAAAGTTCATTAAGGTAGAAATGGATTGTCAGAGGAAGGCATTCTATGTGGCCAGCCATAGCCAAAAGAGTGCATTCAGAAGATCCAACCACCACACAATTGTCGGCTTAAATGATCATGACATAAATATGTGCAGTCCCCTTGGCAGAGAGTTCACGTTTGTACTCTGAGCAATCAAGAAACGTCTATCATCTATTAATATTCTGTTTGGTTGGTATTGTCTGGATAAGGTAACAAACCCCTCCTGTCTATGAGTAGAATAGGGGCAGCTGTAAGTGGGCTTTTGTTCGCATCACATGCGTTTTGCATTGTCATACAAGTTTATGGGTCTGCAAAACCCATTTGAAGCCGGTCAGTGCAGGAGGATGTCAATGCAGAGGCAGGTCAATGCAGGAGGAGGTCAGTGCAGAAGCAGGTCAATGCAGGAAGTGGACAATGCAGAAGGAAGTCAATGCAGAAGAAGGTGTCAGGGGGGTACGGCTGAGCCGTGAGTGGAACCCAATGGCAGGAACGACAAAGGAGTCAGAAAGCGAGGTACAAGAGGGGAATCCAAAAGCGTGATCAAGTCCAGTCCGGGTCTAGGTGCAAAAACGGGAAGGCAGGCTGAAGGATCAGTAACCGGGAATCCAGATAAAGGGGTCAGGAATGGCAGCAGTTGCAAACACAAGGGGGCTGGGCGATCGCACCATATAGGTAGAATAACTCAGCAACAAGCCAGGGCTCTGACTGGGATTTATACACAGGGGAACCTAGGACCACCCCCGGTTGCCGAGGCGACCAATAGCATGAGGGAATGGGTGGGCACTGTGTGCTGGGAACCTCCCTCATCAAGGCCAACACCTGATGGTACTAAATGGGCGCGGGCGCACTATGCGAACGCCCGCGCAGCCTGTGTACCACGCCCATCGTGCATTTCGCGCATATGCACCTGCGGCCCTGGCACCAGCAGTTCTGCCAGGAAGAAGCAGTACAGAGCTGTACGTGCGTGCCGTTTCCAGCGTGAATGAGGCCTTAAAGTGTTTAAAATGGAAAGTGCCTGTGTTGCTTGTAACAAAAAGTCAGATTTCTGCACTTTTAAAAAAAAACACCACTTAAAAAATGAACCCTATGGATGCTAATGTCAGAAAGAAAACTGTGCTGCTTATACATGAAAATGAGCAGACGATTGATCACTAGGGGCAACAAAAGCTACTCTTCGACTTTCAATGTTTCCATGTAGGTGGTTTTAATAAAAAAATCTTTAATAGGCGTTTAATAGAAGCGAGTGGTAATATTTAAATAGCGTTTAAGGGCAGCCAATGACTGGATTATGTGATAATGGCAGCAGGAAGAGTGGCGTTAATGTGGTAATAACCAATTTCTCTGCGGTTTATTGCCACTGGATATGATGCTTTACGGCTTAAGTGCAGAACTGTGCGGTTTGTTTAATTAGCAGCTATTTTACAGCTGGCAGGGCAGGAGATTAGTTTCAAGCCGAGGAAAAACATGAAGTATAATTTTTTATTTGACAGTCATATGGTATAATAGAGGAGAGGTGGTGTAGAGGGGGCTTCTGAGGTCAACCGTGAAAGCTAACCTCTACATGAATGATAACATAAGGCTGCTGATACTTTTTTGCTCTCTTCCACCCTCCATTCTTTCCCATACTTGGTACTTCCAGGCAGGGGCGTAACTAGAAATCACAGGGCCCCATAGCAAAATTTTGTATGGGGCCCCGTGATTTCTAGTTATACCCCTTGTCCACTCGAGATCCCACCTGAGGGTGAACTTGCAGAGCCCACCATAGACTCTCTATGGTGGGCTCTGCAGGGTCACCCTCAGGTGGGCTGGTCGCACTCCTTACCTGTCCGCCTCCTCTTCCTTCACGGTCGCTGATGGGCCCCGCCTCTTCCTCCGTCACCGGGCCCCGCCTCCTCCGCTGCTGCGGACCACAAGCCCCGCCTCCTCCACTGCTGCTGCTGGCTCTCATTGACTCTGTGGAGAGGAACACGCTGCTGCAGAGATTACTGTCAGTGATCTGAACAGCGGTGTGTTCGTCTTCAGCCGCCAGTGAAAGCCACCAGCAGAGGATCCCATAGCGACCCAGGCGCCCGCACGGCATCTGGCCGGGCTCCACTGTGCCCCGGGCCCCATAGCGGCCGCCTGGGTCGCTATGGTGATTGTTACGCCACTGCTTCCAGGTATGGGTAGCATGGGACTCCCTGCCCTTCCTCCCACAATACATCTCTCAATGTCTAAGTGGCCAATCAATATATATGGGTAGGTCCTTAGGCTTGTGTAAACTCTGACCAGTTTGAGCTGCTTATACAGGAATTTTTTACTTGGGTTACCACAACCAAAGAACATAAAAGGAACTCTCCCTG
>NW_017307152.1:246623-255630 GCF_000935625.1 Nanorana parkeri
ACTTTTTGTACTTTTTATTTTTTTTATTATTTTTTACTTTTATCAATTTACATTTGTATTCATTTTCTTTGCCACTTAACTTTATTGCTATCACACACAAGCCTCTGTTTGATAGCATTTGGAAGTGACAGGTTCTCTTTTGAACCTGTCACCTCCAATACAGGAGTTCTAGCACAGTACTGTGCTGGAACTTTTGTGATAGCTGAGATGGGAAGGCTGCGAGTGCAGTTCTCCTGTCTCAGTGTTTACACAGAGCAAAGCGAGCAACAGACGTTCTCCGCTCTGCTCCACGCTCTTCATCGTGAATGAATGTGCCGTGGTTCCAAGTCTTCCAGAGGAGCGGAGGACCCCCGAAAACCATGGCAGGAAGGAAGAAAGCCAGTGGGGAGAAGCAGCGAGGTGAGGTAGGGGCAGACCATAGAGGGGTGGCGGCGGGGGGATGGAGCAGCACGCATATTACAAGTGATCTTGACGACATCGCTGGGATCATTTGTACTAAAACACCGGCTTGGCCGCTCTACATTTAGCCCTGCTTGTAGATAAAGAAAACTATCATGTTTCCCCAAAAATAAGACACTGTCTTATATTTTTTTGGGCTCAAAAAAACACACTAGGTCTTATTTTCGGGGTAGGTCTGATTTTTTATTTTTTTTTTAATGTACAACAATCCAAAGTTAGTGCAAATCCTAATTAAATAATCCAAACTGACAAAGTTAAGAATAGGACGATCAGAGCAATCAGGGGTGCTGTAGCTTTCCAAGAGCATTTTGGTAACCAATCGCTGTCCAGAATGAGCTAAGCGCGCTTTCACTATGGATTCCTCACAGGCGGAGTGCATTTGGTATGACTCCACCTGTGACAGGAGCCGGCGCTATAGAGGAAGCATCGGCTTATTATTTGGCTCTGCTCCCTCCGCTGCCGCCTCGCTTCCTCTAGCGATGGCTTCGTTGGCAACGCTGATTCTCTCCCGCGGCACTTCAAGTTCCCCCTTATGCCACCACCGGCCCTGGGAAAGGTCGCAACTAGGTCTTATTTTCGGGGTAGGTCTTATATTTTAGCAATTCCCAAAAATGGTACTAGGTCTTATTTTCGGGGTAGGTCTTATTTTCAGGGAAACAGGGTACCTGCCCAGAGGCTGTGCTGCCCCTCTATTCCCTGCTGCCCCAAGGCCCGGCCCCGGTGGCCTTGTGGGAAATCTGCAGAAGGCAACCTCGGCACTCCTGATTTGATCAAACTACAAATTCCATTCTGCCTCTGGAAGTCATGCCTATGGCTATCAGAGTCTCTCTGGGCCTCATGGGTTTAATAGTTCCACAACAGCTGGAGTGCCAAGGTTGCTTGCCCCTGTTTTATTTCATTCATAAGATTTATTCATCTATCAAAAGTTATAATAACCTAGTAATAAATAGGACATATTACATTCCACCATAATTAAAATGTGATAGATCTGCTTAAGGCCTGGTTCACACCTAGGCGTATTGCATATGCGCGTCTGTCACACGTTTTTTTTTTACCGCGACTCGCGGTAAAAAAAATCGCTCAACAAACGCGCGTTTCCAAGGGCTGCTTGGCTGTATCCCAATGGAAACGCGCAACAAAAACGGCCCAAAGTAGTACATGTACCTTTTCAGGCGTGGGCCGTTTTGCAGCGCGTTAGGGACGGGCTGAAATACGCCAAGGTGTGAACCAGACCCATTGAATACAATGGGATTTAGATGTTTGAGCGTTTTGTAGAGCGTTCGTCGAGCGTAGAACGCGCTACAAAACGTTCAGGTGTGAACGAGGCCTAAAGGAGAACTATGGGGTAAGTGTTTTTCCCCATAGTTCTCCTAAGGGTCACGGGATGACATATACTAACCTCCTCCCGTGACCCATAGCTCAGTATATCGCGAGCTACAGCTCACGGTATAATGAGACCACCGCATCCATGACGGATCCTGACATTACTGTCGAGATCCACCCAGCTGCATGAGTGACAGCTGGCTCTGCCTATCTAGAGGCAGAGCCAGCTGTACCCGCCCCCTCCCCCGTCCGTTCCGCCAGTCAGCGCTGGAGGATCGGAGCGGGGAGAGGGGGAATCCCTGCAGGGAATCCGTAAGTGACAGTCACAGCTCTTTGCAGGGACATGATCGAGAAGTGAGCGAGTGACGGTATGCGTTTGCTCACTTCCCGATCTATTGTGCCGATGTATGACAGTTTCACTGTCACACGTCGGCTCGAACTATGAGGTTGAGTGAAAATCTCCTTTAAAAACCCTGTATTGGGGTATCCAACATTCAAAGCAATCAACTTCTAAATTTAAGGATGGCAATATATGAGAAAGTGTCTTTATGTTCCCATACATGACAATTGTTTTTGTGTATAACTATATAGTGTTCCTATGGTTTGCTGAAACATTCAGTGAAGATTGGCGTTTGTTTGCCCCTAATTGGAAGGATCTTAGTAGCCATCCTGGGATGGACATGGAATAGCAACTTTGTTGCTGCTTTTTAGGCAAATAACACCGTATAATACTTGAATAATGAAGCATCATGTGTTTGAGTTTATAACAGCATGAAATATCATATAGAGTTATATATTTCTCTTGTTTTGTGTGAGCAGTTGATTGGTTTGAATGTTGGGTTTTTAGGACAGATCTGTCATATCTTTAATGGTGGTGCGATGTAACGTGCCCCATTATTATTGTAGGTTTTGTTAACATTTTGATAGATGAAGTCTTGTGAGTGTAATAGAACTGTATTTTCTGTTGGTTGTGTTAATTGAAGATCACTTTGTAACTAATTGGGAATAGTAATGCTTTTGAAACCAGGCTGCCTATGTGCATGAGACTATAAGCCTAGGATTCATTAGAAGGAGAAGAAGTTGTGGATGTTTTATATTTTAATATTCTTTTTTACTTGGTGGCAGTGGGTGAATGGGGTAAGTTAAGTATTAGCATAAGGGGGTGGACTGGTAAAAAAATAACGTTGCCCTAAATGGCTGTTAAAGGGTAGGCCCATCCATACTGTTATTTGACTTTTAGGAACTGGTTGGGCTAAATCATACCCTGGCGTCCTATAATTTTGAGGGACAACAGCGGTGATATCTTCTGGCTGTGCCACTGCACACATTTTGTGTCTCACTCTTCCTGCTACATTATTCCAAACTTAAAAGTTCATGGAGAAACACACAGAGTGAGACTAACTCCTAATGGTCATAATGAATAATCGTAATTTAGCCCCCATCACCTTCTCATTTAGTGATAGCCAGGGCTGTAATGAGCCTGGCTGGAATTATAGTGGCAGTTATCTGGTTAATTACAGGTGTCTGGCATTGCCTGTACCCCCCCCCAGATTGCATGTAATAATCTACTTTTTTGAGGTTGTGGATTTGGGGTTCTTGGGGTTTTCATGAGCTGTAAGCCATAATCATCACAATTATGACAAATCACGGCTTGAATTATCTTGCTTTGCATGTAATGAGTCTCTCTCATATATTAGTTTCACCTTTTAAGTTGCATTAGTGAAATAAATGAACTTTGCACGATATTCTAATTATTCGAGTTTCACCTGTATACTGGAGGGATTTGCCATGTGCTCAGACTAGCCAGGACCAGCCATGGAATAGGGCTGGGTGCTGTTCAGCCTGCACCCCAGGCCAGGCCTGAGACCTGGGGATGGGTATAGGCTTGTGTGAGGGAAATAGTTCCCTGAGGCCTCCGACATGGAGGAGGCCTGCTGTTGCTGAGGAAGAGACCCAGGACCAATGATGGCTCTTGAAGTATCCTGAAGTATCCTGTTGAGGATCTGTATTCATCCTGCTCATCTGCTATTTCAGTTGCCATCCGTTGCCATCCCAATTGGATCTACACTGATATGCCAACCAGGTCTGGTGAGTCTGGAACTTATGTCTGTGACACCCTGGAAGCTTAGAATCCCTATATCCTCTCTCCCCAATGAAGATGTTCAATAAAAGGTTATTCTGCATTATACTACTGGAGTGGACATCAGTTTGTGGGCACCAGAAGAAGGGCGGTTAATGTTAATGGATGGGCAGCTGAAGATCATACCCTACACAGACTATAGATGAACCGGGCATTCAGCGGCTCCTTCGGGGGTGAGCGCTACAATAACCTATTGAAGCTCATAGAGACTGAAGAAACCAAAGAGTGATTCAACCCATCCACATCAGAACTGAAGTATCAGTCTTGGACGCAATTACTCTTTACGTTGGCCATAGAGAAATGTTGGCAGTCAGATATCAAAAAATAGTTTGATGCCCAAAATGTGCCATGCCTATCTGTATATGAATATGTGTTGGTTTCCAGTGAGCAAGACCGTTTGCAAGAAGTGGTCTACCTTCAAACTATCCTGTACTCAAAGTATAATTCACTCATACCAGTCTGAGGGTTAATGTCTTTATCAGTATAAATATTGCCCTTTGTTGATGGAACCTTCTTTTTTTTAATCTGCAGAAGATGGCTAAGGTGCTGGATACCCGCACCACAATGCTCAGGAGATACCAGCCAGAACCTGACCCTGCGCCTCTCTGGCAACTACCGCGTTATCAGAAGGTTTGTAGTCCTACAAAGCTTAATTCACAGATTATGTTAAGGTCAAAATTAGTTGATGGCTGTGAAAAATCAAGTAGTAAATGAAAAGGGCCATTGCTCATAGCAACAAGTAAAGTTAACATTTCTTTATCTAACCTGATTTGGGGAAATACATGGAGTATCGTGCATGTTACGGAAATGCCTTAAAAAGAACTAGTCAGGTACATTAATGTGTAAATATCCAAAACTCCACTCTTACATTTTTATATCAGCAGATCATAACCTAGGGATAGACGTGTGTTGTTATTCACCAGCATTCTCTCCCTGACAGAGCAGAAATGTCAGTCCAGTGTCAGGCTGTAAGGCCCCCATAGAGGCTGACCTGCCTTCTGCCTGAGTTCAGATCTGATAAATGACAATCTGTCCAGGCTTCTGGAAATGGGTAAAGCTGCCAGTTGACAAAGTCTTTGGTTTTCTTTCACGTAACCCTGAAAGAACTTTTGCTACATGCAGTTTTAAGGCTTCGAGCTGAGACAGGTGGCCCTCAGGATTGCCTTGCAACCTGACACTGAAATACTTGGTCTGACAGAAAATACATCAAATGGACTACACTTTTATTACATGGCAAAACCAGCGACACTCAAAACCAAACAAACCTTTTAATATTATTAAAATAAAAACAAACACACTCCAAGTGGCAAGAAATGGCAAAAGGCCCAAGCACACCAATAATAATAAAACAGGTTTTAATATCTTTTAAAATGTCCCCCTCAGGGAGGTGACAGACCACATAAAACAATGCCGTGACAGAAATGTATTACAACTTGGTATAGTGTGGGATGGTGGGAAGCTCCTCTGGATGTCAGCTGGAGAAAGGTAAAAGGTCCCAACGGATCCGTGTTTATATAACCCTCTTCAGCCAGTCAGAGGCCGTTGAAGCCAGCAACTTTTCCCGCCTAAAATAATGTAAGTCTGTCTGGATATTGTAATGACCAATCCTGTTGGGAGAGAACAGAAAAGAGCGGGAAAAGCAGCAACAAAAGGAAGGGGGGAAAGGAGAACATAATGGTTGCTGCATTTCCATGTGGGGGGCTCGTTCATCCCCCCTGACAGTTCAGTAGTAGAGATTCAGATTATTAATGGTACACATTGTAGACTGGTTCTTTCAAGTTTCAATGCCATGGTTTTCATGTGTAAGTAAGAGAAGTAAAAGTAAAACCGAGTGTCAACACATACTGCAGTACTGTACAATCAGCAGGTATAGATATGGTCATCCCTAGGTGCTGTGCTTGGTTCAAGCTGGCCATTGATGCATGTGCTATGTGGTCATGATATTCACATGGCTATCAGGAAGCTGGATTGGACCACTGCTGTGTCATGTCAGCTCCCTCATAATTTTTTATTATAATATCCCCCTTGCTGTAAGGGCAATAATTATGTTCTACCATGTGCCTATAAACACAACTTTCCACTTCCAAGACAGATAGGTGAAGTATTACAGAAGGACCTGCATGTTATTAAGAAAGTAGCCTGTTCTATCACAGGAGGCGACGAGAAGATTCTCCCGGTTTTCTATCTATGCTAGGAGCTGACAAAGTCAACAATAGCTCTGACAGGTCAATGATAAAGCAGGTCTCCTCTCTTGTGCTCTTTTTCCACCTTGACACGTTCCATTAACATATGTCAGTAATTCTTTATAAGCCCCCGAGATGCCACCACTGCTGCGTGTTCTGCTTGGAACAGAGGGGGCCAGCGTGGAACAGATTGAGGAAGTCAGGGGAGATGTCAGTGCGAGTGATGTTTACCTCAACTCTATACATCTGTACATCACTGGGGGGAGGCCGGTCAGTCTTCTGAATGCAGTGCATGGTGCAAGGAGGAGAAGCAAATAGGCATTTGTTTGCCCAGAGCTACCTATTGCCTCTCACTATTGAAAGAAAGGTCATAAGAGGCAACCAGACTCTGTGTTTCACAAGGAGAAGGATGCTGGAAACTGCCTGGTTTAATGAAGTAGATTTGGAGTAACATCAGTCAGGCTTAAAGGGTAAGTTCACTTTTAGGTCCTCATGCTTCAGGGCTCACCTTTCCTGTGCTGAGTATTTCACTAATAGCCAGGGCTGTATTTCTATCACTCCTGCCTATAGACACAAAAAGCAACTCCTCTCTGCCAGGATTAGGTGACTAGTGTTCTTAGCTTTGAGTATTGTCACATTGTGTAAATAACCTTTAATTAAGTGACTGCATTTCTAAAGGTGGGAGTAAAACTGTGGAAATACCCATAAAGTGAAACACCTCCTTCCAGCTATGGGAGCATGCCTCCTATGCCGAATGGTAAACCTGCCCATAACAATAACATAAGATACTGCCCTTACCTAAAGGGCTTGGGTGACTTTTGCTGACTTGGCTGCACTTGACTTCTTTTTTAAAGTCTTCCCCCCTGCACATGCGCAGGGTGGACTCCATTCGTTTCAGTAGAAGACCTGTCAACATTGTTCCATTTCAATCTGAACTCCGAACATGAAAGCTTTCATTTAAATATATTACTAAAGAAATACAAAGAATACGAGTCCACTTTGCGTGCGAAATGCCTTTGCAAAGCCATTTTTCACCTTGTAGATGTAGAAATGACATTGTCACTGTGCTGTACATATCCTGTGCAGAAAGGTGAGCTGTGGGAAGGACCCAGCAGGCTTCACCCACTACAGGATGCCTGCAGAAAACTACAGCAGGGGGGGCGGATACAAGACTAGTCATCTTGCAGAAGGAGGGAGAGCAACAGTGAGTGGTCTTTATTACAGGAAGCTCCAAGTTTCCCACTGGATTACTGCACAACTCTGGGAGAAATACACAAAACACACCAAGATTCAAGTAAGATTACATATGACTCTTGTATATAGACTATATTTGCTTATCCCGGAGTTCAGCTTCAAATGGATTTCACATCGCGCATGTGCAGGTGGTGCGCTGGTTGCGCAATGGCAGAAGAGTTAAGGTGCCCTCGGCGAATTGCGGCCAGTTTTTAATGTACTGGCTGAAATTCACAGTGTGTGGGGCTGTCGCCTTTCAGCTGGCATTCTTCGATCAGCTGATCGAAGGAGCCGGCTGGAAAATCTTCATACGATCAGAGCTGGCTGCACATGTCAGAATACAATGCAAACAGCGGCGATTCGCTGTTTGTGTTGATGAAGGAATCGCATCATCTTTTTTTGTTCAGCCCGCAGGTTGAGCAAAACAAATTGAGAGGTGTATTGCCAGCTTTATACATTGGAGATTACCAGAGCTCTTTGGTTTATATAATTTAGCAAAATGCTCAGCATGGAGAAGGTGTGGGTGGGTTTTATGATTGGTATGTTCACAAAAGGTAGCCACAGATGTAAAAGTGTAACCATGGCAACCAATCAGCTTCTAACAGGTCTATTCACAAAAGGGTGAAGAGTTTGGAGAGTCCTTTCCTCCAGTCAGTGCTGATGGATCGGAGCAGGGAGGTGGGAATCCCTGCAAGGAGTGACAGTCACGGCTCTAAGCAGGGACATGATCGAGAAGTGAGCAAGCGACGATATGCGTTCGCTCACTTCCCAATCTATTGATCCGACGTGTGACAGTCTCATTGTCACAAGTCGGCTCGAACTATGAGGTTGAGTGAAAATCACTCACCTCATAGTTCTCCTTTAACCCCTTCGCGACTGATGACGTACAGTGTACTTTGCCGCCGGGACTCTGTTTAAACTTGTAGAGCCGACTGTCGGCTTTACAACAGGTAAGCTTTACAACTTACCTGTCGCCAGATCGCTTCTGTGTCCCGAAGAAGGGGCCGCCCCCGCCGGACACCGCCGCCGTGCTTCCCGGGCTCCGTTGCCCCTCCTACAGGCCCGGGACCGGCGCCCTTTGTGTCCGCGGGGAGCTGGGGAGGAAATCGACGAACTTCCGTTCATCGATCCCCTCCCCATTCTATGGGACCGGGAGTGAAGTAGATTGCATCACTTCCGATCCCTGGGCTGTCAGTTCTGGGCTCCTGCAGCCCAGCTATAAGCGATCTGCACTTCAATAGCTTATTTCCACTGTCAAGGTGCCACTAGGGGTCTTTTGGACCCCCAGCATCACCTTAAAGAGTACCTGTCACCACCATCTGCTATCACAGCAGTCAAAGTAAAGTAAAAAAAAAAAACTGTTAAACTGTTAAAATCAAATAAATCTAATAATGATAATAAAAAAATGTAAAAGTCCGCCGCGAGCACGTGCGTCGCCACGTAAACACGCGTCGGGTGCGCCTATGAAAACGACGAACGCGTTACACATGTTGGGTATCGCCGCGCACGCCGGAGTGAGAGCAATAATTCTTGGGCCAGTATTTTGGGGTATCTCTAAATTGATGACCTGTGGGGGCTTTTAAAGCGTCTTCTGTGGACTTTTTGGGGTACTGCAGTTTTTCGCCGTTTCACGGACGCACGCAATTTGTAAACTGGGCATGTTGGGTAT
>NW_017307152.1:256114-269055 GCF_000935625.1 Nanorana parkeri
TGTCAGTGGGCTGTCAGTTCTGGGCTCCTGCAGCCCAGCTATAAGCGATCTGCACTTCAATAGCTTATTTCCACTGTAAAGGTGACACTAGGGGTCTTTTGGACCCCCAGCATCACCTTAAAGAGTACCTGTCACCACCATCTGCTATCACAGCAGTCAAAGTAAAGTAAAAAAAAAAAACTGTTAAACTGTTAAAATCAAATAAATCTAATAATGATAATAAAAAAATGTAAAAGTCCGCCGCGAGCACGTGCGTCGCCACGTAAACACGCGTCGGGTGCGCCTACGAATGAAAACAACGAACGCGCTACACATGTTGGGTATCGCCGCGCACGCCGGAGTGAGAGCAATAATTCTTGGGCCAGTATTTTGGGGTATCTCTAAATTGATGACCTGTGGGGGCTTTTAAAGCGTCTTCTGTGGACTTTTTGGGGTACTGCAGTTTTTCGCCGTTTCACGGACGCACGCAATTTGTAAACTGGGCATGTTGGGTATCATTTTACTCGTTGTAACCTCATCTTTTATATTTCATTTTAAAAATGGGTATTTTGTTGTGTTTTGGGGCATTTAAATAAATTTATCACTAAATTTTGGGGTTTAATAAGGAGTTGCGCTAATAGTGCGCAACATAAAAATTTGCAATTACCACCATTATATTGTATAGGGTCTTGGGATTCAGAAAATATATCGTGTGGGGGTTTTAAGTAATTTTCGGGCCTAAAATGTGGAATATAACATGGGTGCAAAAAATTAAAAAAAGGCCTCAGTCATGAAGGGGTTGAAAGCAAGTGCACCTAAAAGGATAGTATGATGTCCTATTTCATATAAATATTCACACAGGGCCCAGATCCTCTTGCAATAAAGGATACCGGGCTCATGGCTTTAATATCAGGTACCATAAAATGATTACTTCTGTGCAGCAAATGCTTTCAGTGCACTGCAAGAAAACATGTGTTCACAAACAAAAACAAAGTGGGAATATGCAAAAGAGAGGAAACTCTAGAGACCCTTTAGTGGAGAACATCCCATGTGACCTCTGCCAGGCAGTTGTACCCAATCCTTTAGAAGCAAGTGCACCTAAAGGGATTGCATGATGCCCTATTTGATGTAACCATTCAGACAGAGCCAGGAGCCTGTTGCAGCAAAGCACACCGATCTGAAGATAAAAAAGGATATTTAAGCTGTCTTTACCTTGATGACATATGTCAAAGGGCATCTAAATAAAGGAAAGAATGTAAAAGGTGATATCTACAAACACGCTGCATTTGCATGCATACATTAAAGGAGCTAATGTATTCTTGCAAGCGCTCTTATGCTTTAAGGGCCCGACTGGAATCATCTATTTCCCGTGAGCTTTATAGACGGGTAGCTGCCGCCAGTATTGAAAGTGAGTTTCAGTTATGTGGAAACTTCTCATCTGTCAGCTGTGGTAAGGGAGAGTGGACGGACGGCTCCTGTCTAATAAGGACAGGTAAGGTATAGACGGTGCTGTGTGGCTGGTACAGGATGACTGCTGCTTCTGTATGTGTCACTATGAGAATAGCCCTGACAGTGCATATGAAGACACAGGAGACTATTAACAAACCTGTAAACACAATCCTACCCTGCTGTGTCACTCTCTTCTGCTGACAATCCACTAAGTTTAGGCAGACCCTGAAATATGATGTTTCTTGGTGAAATCTTGTCATAAAGATCTCGTAAAAGGTATTCACGGGTTGGCAGCTTCTCACCACACTACCTTAAAGGGGTTCTAAACCCTCCGGTTTTTTTTGCCTATATCTACTGCTAGCAAGCAGTAGATATAGGCAAGAAGTTTATAAAAAAAACCCGCCTTTAACTAGTTTTAAACTTACCTCGTTATCGCTGCTCGCTCCCGCGCTGAAAACATGGGGAAAGAAGAGGAAGATCGGAATAAGAGACATCATTTAAGGTAAGTGCTAACATTTACATGGGGGGAGGGGAATTTTTTTTTTACTTTAATGTCACTTTAACAACAACAAAAACCTCAGAGTAAATATGCAAAAACCCCTTTCAGTTCACATATACATGCCCTTCTCTGGGGGCTATTATAAAGGGTCATTTGGCTGCCTACACCCCTTCTTTGGTGAACTTTTGTTCTTTTAAAGTACAATGAAACCTTCAGGGGTTTTTTTTTTGCATATATCTACCGCTAGCAAGCAGTAGATGTATGCAAAAACATTGTAAAAAATGTTTAAAAAGTTACCAAATAGGTAACATAGCTGCGTCTCCACCGCTCGTCCCGTCCAAAGAGCTGAAGATTCTCAAGCTGCCATGAAGGATGATGGGGCGAGCGCATGCGCAGTAGAGATCTTCAGCCAGGAAAAGAGAGGCACAGGGTAAATCAATGCAGGCAGCTGGCAGCGTGCACGCGGACAGACAGGCATAATGTGCCTTGCGATCCCGTGCGGCCGATCGCATTGCGGCCGGAGGGTGTGGCTACAGTGCCATTCACTTCAATGGCTTGCCACGCCCCACAAAAAAGTGAGCCAGCCGCAATGCGATGCAGTGCGTTCTGGCCAGAATCGGGCCGGAACGCACTGCATCTGGTGTGAACCTAGCCTTAAGGCAAGTCCTTAAAGGAGCATGGGGGGGGGGGGATGTAACTTTTAGTTTTATTGTATAATCACCATGATGACACAATAAAACCAACCTTATTTTTAGATTGAGCTATTGAGAGCTGGTGTCAAATTCTTGAGGTTCTGCACGGCGCCATCCGTAGTGGTTACTACGTCATCAGGGCTTGTAGGGAGGTAAAAAAATGTAATACCATTGACCCCAAATCTTTACAGCCTCCCTTTACAATAAAAATAGTAACTTCACGGAATAAACTACATGGTGACCCCTACCATAAGAAGGTGTCATGAATGACAAATACTGTGTTCCCTGCATAGCTATTTTCATCATAGGACCCTATTACTAATGGTCACTCTGCTGTATGGTGTACTGCAGGTATCGACATTGATTCATCACAAAGCCAACATGTTTCGGGGGTCAGAGGGGAGCCACCCTTCATCTGGGCTTGAAGGGAGGTAGTAACTACTGGACTGCAATTAAAAATGAAGCATGATGGGCGTGTGGTAAAGTCTTTTATTTCAACTTGGAATAAATCTGTATCTGGACAATTCATGTTTGGTGTGGAACTTTAATCTCAGATACAAACCAAAAAGTTGTGGAAACTCAACCCCAGGCTATCTCCATACCCTCCGTAACAATAGGATAGCTATAAGGTCCAATCACTGCCCTTAAAAAAAACCATTTTTGTACATATCTATAAAAAAAAGAATGTTAACGGTCCATGTAGGTCAAAGTTACATGGCCTCCTGATAGCTCCCCCAGCCAGGTATACTCACCCATTTGTGTCCCCCCGCTGCCTTTCCACTGGCAGTCCACCCTTGATAAGCTCCAGTGTTCGATGGTGTCAGAGCTTACCTAGGTGGATGATGTCATTGCTGCCCCATGTGGGCTTGGGCCAGGAAATAGCGATGTGACATTCCTAGAAGCCCCGCACAGTTAGAGCAGCAGAACTTAGGCTTCAACTTCACATGAAGCCCTCATTCACACAGGAATCGGCCGCCACGTACAGCTCCGTGCTGCGTGCATGGCCGTATCGAGCAGCTCCCGGGAAGGACAGGCGCCGTGTGTGATTAGTACGCAGCCCCTGTCCTTCTCTATGGGAATACGCGGCCATACGCCCCCCTACACTCACCTCAAGTGCAGGTCCATAGGGGTGCGTGTTTCCTGCCTCGGACGCAGACAGGATCTATCCCGTCGGCATACGACTTCGCTCACCCGCATTATTGATAAGAACGCAGCACCTGTCCTTCCCGTGAGCTGCCCGATACAGCCCTGCACGCAGCACAAAGCTGTACGTTAGGATCATAGGTTAAGTCTAACCTATAACCTTGCACGGATTAGTTCTACCTGATATAGTTATGACAAGGACTTCATCATCATGGAGTTTATGCGTTGTTACTGTGCTTGTGTAGGTGCCCCCTGTTTCCCCCAATCAGTTTCCTCGCACGATGCAAAAACATACCGCCCTGCGGTTATTGCCTGCGGTTAGTTCATGACTGCAGCAGGGATATATGTTAACATTGGAATTGATCGCAAGGTCAATATTTTCTAGAAGATGCTGCAGAGTCAGTGCTATATAAATAAGGAAATACAATAATAAATTTAAACACCTCTCCCTGATTTATAATGTCCTTATTTGCAGATACAAAAATGCATAGATGTCACCAGCACACCAACAATATTGTAGTCCAAAAAGGTCATTTACTGGAACGTCATGTCACCATTGACACATGACGTTCCAATAAATGACCTTTTTGGACTACAATATTGTTGGTGTGCTGGTGACATCTATCCATTTTTGTACTGTGTGGCGGCGCTATCCGCCGTCACTGCGAGCCCCCCCTCCCCCTTATTCAATTTTGGGGTTTTGTCTGGTAAGGAGTGCGATCAGAGCCGGATTTACTCTCCCTGCCGCCCCAAGGCCAGGTTCCGCAATGCACCACCCCCCCGCCAACGGAGAATGGGAGGGGGCGGCAGGGTTAGTTTTATTTTTTTTCATTGTTTCTTTATTTTTTTATCACTTTTTTATTTATTTTTTTATTTTTTACATATTTAGCATTTCCTTTTTTTTATTTTTTTATAAATTTGTTATTGTTTATTTTTTATAATTATTTTCTTATTTTCTAATGTTTTCTTATTATTTTCTACTTTTTAATCACCTTTTTATTTTATTTATTTCTTATTTCTTATTTTTTTCTATTTTTTTTTTCACGAACAAGCGGCTTCCCCACACTGCATTTAGTCCTGCCTTCCCAAAGCAGGACTAAATGTAGAAGGCAACTTACCGCCCAGGGGTCGTCGGGGGATTCCACATCGCTGCCGCCCCTCTGCGCCCCCCTGCTGCCCCGAGGCCTGGCCTCGTTGGCCTTGTGGGGAGTCCAGGCCTGAGTGCGATAAGGTATCTTTTCGTTTTTCTTATTTGCAGATATACACAGCATGTCTTTACAGAGATATATAGCACACCTGTGTACGTTCTTAAATCTATATCATATTTCCCTATTGTGTTTCAATGTACAAAACTCTCCAATATTGATAGGTTTGAATGAAGTGGAATTCTTAGTAATTTTGTTTTTCTAAAATTCATAAGTATAGAAATCAAAGTTGCTAAAATCATTGAATGGTGCTCGAGTTAAACAGGAGAAAAATTAAAATAATATATATATATATACACACACACACACACACACCTCAGGCTTGTCACAGCACCCGCTGACACATTGGCGCTCCTCTCCTTTCCTTCTCTTTTTCACAGGTTCTTCTGAAGCCATCACCGTACAAAAAGGAGGCAGAAGGGGGTGAGACACCTCACCTGAGCCCCCAGTGCACGCCTCCAATTAAATCAAAATTGTTTGTTTTTAATGGCCCTTTTACACTGACAAGTGGGCTATCATTCCGCTAGCGCTAGCTGTCAGGGAGCTGGAGAAAATCCTTGGTTGATAATGCCCATTGCTTCCAATTAGGAGGAGAAGTGCTCCTAGTGAACATCCTATTCCCCTGCCTCCCCCAAGGCCCCAGCGTCTCTCTCTCTCTCTCTCACTCTCTCTGCATTCTCTTTTCTTCACTTCTTCTTCTCCTTCTTCTTCCCGCTGCAAATTACTGACACCAAACGCCGGCGTATTGATGGCGGATGCGCTCAGTCCGAGCCTGTCGGGTTTAATGAGGTGACGGAAGTTTTTCCACTCTTTGCTAAATTCTTTCTTGTTTGACAGCTGCTCGGGAAGCTGCATGTTGACCTCATAAAACATTTAGCAATTCTCATTATACCCTGTCAAGCATCACAGTGACGGCTTCACAAAATCATTTGCATCTAAATGTGTATGTGTCATGGGTATCGGAGTAGGTGGGTGCTTGTTACCCTTAACTCTACACAGCGTGTGCCGGAATGAGGGGGGTGTGTGGGCTCAACTTGCATTGGCATGAATGCTGTTCCTTCACTGAATCATCTCAGTTTAGGTCATCTTTAGGCCTGCCGCGCAAACAACGTGCTGCCTTTGTACCTTTCTTAAGGGATCCAGCAGTGATGTCCAGCCAGTTTTGTTCATTGTCCATGGCCATTACAAAACTGAATCTTAGTGTTTTCCTCCTTTCATATGGGTTGTCTATAATGAGAAGCAAATCAACAGTGGAGCCCTTGTGTAAATGCATTGCAATTGGGGAAAGGTTATCTAGTGGTAGTTAACACCCTTTGGAGTCTTTAAAGTGAACCTGTCATGTCCACCAAGGTGTGCAAAACAGCAGTACTTTTGTTTCCTACAAGAACCTGCACTTTCCTTCAAATCAGTACCTTCATGCTTCGGGCTAAGCACAGATTCTAGGCCTAGGCTGTGTAAAGGGTCTGTACTTCTCTGTTAAAATTAAGCTTAGCCTTCTCCTAAGCTAAACGCAACATCTATTATTCAAATGTCAGTCACCAGAGCCTCTACTTGCCATGGAGTCTTTTGGCATGGGATAGGTAAATAATAGGAGGTGGGTCTTAGTGCCAGATAGGAGCAGGGCTTAATGTCAACTGGGAGTGAAGCTAAGACTTGTCATATAGCTGGTGCCTAGGATCCGGGGTTCTCCCCAAGCATGAAGAAAAGAAGACAAGCACAGTAGACTATAAGCTCTACTGGTCAGCTCAAAAAGACCTAATAAGACAGTTTTACCATTTAAGTTAAAAACTGATTTTTGTTGCATGCACTTTCGACAAAAGAAAAGCCACACTGCTGCATCAATGCGCCTCTGTAAGGAACAGTTCCTAACTGTAAACTATCTGAGCTCAATGTATGTGCTGTATATATGTAATACATATACATTACACACATCCAGTACACTATAGGAATAGATTTACAGCCAGCCCCATCCCAGCTTCCCTCACTCACAGTTTCATTCCAATCTCTGTTGCCTCACGCTGTGCCTCTCGTAGTTGGCGCTGGGCAGGATCGCTGCATCGCATCTCAAAAAAATCACCTGACAGCTTCTTATATTTCTTGAAGTTTCCAATGGCAATAGTTTAGGTAGGTCCTTATTTTACATCGTTTTGTTAAATCTAAAGTAGATTGTACAATTTAGACACAGTGGTTAGAACAGTTGACTTGAGGTTGCCTGAGTTGCCCTCTGATCAAGGTTCTAGCCACACGGAGTTTGCATGCTCTATTGAGTTTATGGTGGGGAGTGTAAAATTCCACTAGTGCAAGGACAAATTCTGTATTCACCGTGCCATGGAGTATATTGACACAATGTAACTAAATAAAAGGAAATTTTTTCACACTTATTACTATAAAGTTATGAAATAATAATGATCCTCTTATTTTTGTTTTTAGGTTGGACCTCACCTGGACACCTTCCCCAGTGAGAAGGCGCGGCAGAGAGCCTATAGTGCTCACAACTCTGACGGCATTGCACGTCGAGGCCTCAAAGGCCAGGGCATCTATAATATCAGCTGAGGGTTGTCAATGCCGGTATATTAATAATCTGGCGCTGGTGTAATAAAATGTGTGTTTTACGTATTGTGTTTTATGTATTTTATGACTTTTATTTTTTATTTTTGTAAAGCTTTTCTGTGTACAAACTTTTTATATGTGATTTTTTTTTTTTAAGGAGACCTTCTGATCCTCCCAATGTTGGTACTTGTAAACACAAGTGGGGCATTTTCCTGCTTTCACTTTTGCAACCCCTTCCTTGATTGCCAACTCCACTAACCTGCTGCAACCATTATGATGAGGTCCTTGGATTTTGTAATTGGTTCATAATTTAGAGAATGCAGCGAAAAGAGAGAAACGCCAACCAGACTGTGGCTGCTTGATTGGATATCTTGCTGCTATTCGTTCTCTGGTGTTTTGAGTAGTAATATAATTCTGCCAAGAAGTAAGAACAGTCCATCGCTGAGGAGTAGGATTCACAGCCTGGAACTCCAGCAGCTGGAGACTTCTAAGGACTTAGTTAGTGAATCATCCCAACAAGGTATTGCCAGAAGTGGAATATCCTAGCCAAGCCATCTAGGGGACAGAGCAATTAGCCAGGTTGGATTTCCCTCACCGATCACTACTGTAATATATATATATACACACACATTATATTACCAAACGTATTGGGACACCCCTCCAAATCATTGGATTCAGGTGTTCTATGAAATTTCCTTGCTACTAAATATTCCATGGTCACCTGTTACTGGTATTATAACAAAGTGGAAGCAACTGGGAACAACAGCAACTCAGCCACGAAGTGGTAGGCCACGTAAAATGACAGAGCGGGGTCAGCGCATGCTGAAGCGCACAGTGCGCAGAAGTCACCAACTGTCTGCAGAGTCAATAGCTACAGACCTCCAAACTTGGTGTGGCCTTCAGATTGGCACAACAACAGTGCATAGAGAGCTTCATGGAATGGGTTTCCATGGCCGAGCAGCTGCATCCAAGCCTCACATCACCAAGTGCAATGCAAAGCGCCGGATGCCGTGGTGTAAAGCAAGCCGCCACTGGACTCTAGAGACGTGGAAAATGTTCTCTGGAGTGACGAATCACGCTGTCTGGCAATCGGATGGACGTGTCTGGGTTTGCCAGGAGGACGGTACTTGCCTGACTGCATTGTGCCAAGTGTAAAGTTTAATGGTGGGGGGATTATGGTGTGGGGTTATTTTTCAGGGGTTGGGCTTGGCCATAGTTCCAGTGAAGGGAACTCTTAAGGCATCAGCACACCAAGACATTTTGGACAATTTCATGATCCCAACTTTGTGGGAACAGTTTGGGGATGGCCCCTTCCTGTTCCAACATGACTGCGCGCCAGTGCACAAAGCAAGGTCCATAAAGACATGGATGAGCGAGTTTGGGGTGGAGGAACTTGACTGGTCTGCACAGAGCACTGATCTCAACCCCATAGAACACCTTTGGGATGAATTAGAGCGGAGACTGCGAGCCAGGCGTTCTCGTCCAAACATCAGTACCTGACCTCACATGCACTACTGGAAGAATGGTCACATATTCCCATAGACACACTCCTAAACCTTGTGGACGCCTTCCCAGAATAGTTGAAGCTGTTATAGCTGCAAAGGGCGGGCCAACTCAATATTGAACCCTACGGACTAAGACTGGGATACCATAACAACAGGTCAAGCATCCAAACGCTTTCTCAGCTGTTCCAGGGCAGATCGGCATCACAGATCGTATGTGCAGGAGAACCGATGTGCCCTGGAACAGCTGATCGGTCCTGAAATGTCACTTCTAGCCGACATTGTGAGTGCGATCTCACATTCCACCGCTGTAAAACAGGGCGGGATTACGTTAAAATGTGTGACCACGTGACCCGTCACACATTCAAACCTAGTCACAAACTTTGATAGAACACCCATCACTATGATAGGCTGCCTCACTGGCTAATAAAAATGTGTGGGAGGGGAAAGCTCTATCACAACAATAACGCTCTGGAGCTTTGCAGGTTCAGATCGGTCCAAGATTTGGGTCATAGAGGGAGCAATTGAAGTTGCAGCATGTATCTGCAGGTACCTCTATAACTTTAAGGAATAATTCACAAAGTCCTACTTCTCTGCATGGCTTACACAACCCCATCAAGGAAGAAGAACTCAATAACTTGAAGGTGGGGCTCAGTAACAGTAATATAGCAAGAGAACCTACCTCCTGCATGACTTGCCTCAAATGGGAAAAAAAATATCTTGACAATAGATTCACCTAGTTGGCCTAAATCTTGCCCCTCTTTAGCTGATTATTACATCAATATGTTAACTGCTTAAAACATTTGTACTCTACATGGGTCGTGAAAGAAAGAATTGTGTGTCCATTGGCAGAGAAAGAGTTAATGATTCATGAGAAAGAATATTCTCTTTTTAACGTGGACGTGAGAAGTTTCGGCAGCCACATCAAGTATTAATGGCGGCAGAGCAGTTGCCTTTATTATACTAAAACAAACAGAGAGGCCTGACATCAAAATAAAGATTTACTTTTGCCACGAGCTGAACAGTTGAGATCTGCAGCATCGCTCAAAAGAGACGCAACTTCTCCTGCAAAGTTGGGATTTGCTCAATCAGGGCTGCGTTATCAAGCGCTTTCCTCTCTGGAGCCTGAGGGGCCCCTGCAATGGACTGTAAAGTGGCACGTTGCAGTCATTGGGAATGCTTAGGGGATTTCGTTTAGCAATCTGAAGACATCTATATAAAGACGGGGAATCGGGCGGGTAACAAAGTCCTTGGGCTCTGTTTACGACTGTCTCCCGTGCCGCAAAACTGGGACAAAACCAGAGCCCGATGCAGCAACTTGTTTATCTGAAGACAAAGAGTCCCTCTGCGAGCAATTGGTGATCATTTTGTTCCGTTATGGACCCCAGAGACCGAGGCGGCTCTGCAGAACAATACGTTTTGTGTGAAGGGTTAATACGGCACATAAGTTACTGTGACATTCTCCTTTATTAAAGAAAAAGCTTGCCTGTTTGACATTTTCTCTTTGTAAAAGCATAATGTTAACCTAAAGCTATGCCAATAGATTCTAGAATGGCAAAAAAGGTGTCAGCGAGGGTTTAAATGCCTACGAGAAAGAAAATGCCTAGGCTTTTGGTCACATGATCTTGATGGAAGGGAAAAATTAGTCAGCGTGAGCTCTGTTTTTCTCCTTCAGCAGAGATCACATGACCAAATGCCTCAAATTTTGGTCACATTGGCGGCACAGGAAGGGAACCCAGGCAATGTTTTCTCTAGGGAAGGTAATTGCAGCCATTCTGTTACTCTAGCTCCATCCTAAAAAACAGATAGGAAGGCTTTCCATTGACATTCAGTAATAGTTTACATTTATTGACCCCTTCCATAATTTTGTATGCTCTTCTGCCCCTCCCTCACATCACCTTTTATATGTATTAGACGAGTAATCCGTACAAAAAAGAGCCCTGATGTGTACAAAGCACAAAGACTTGTTACAACCTTCACTGAGTACAACTGCTTGTTATGCAGAAGTCAGCTCACAGAGGCCTCCTGAGAGAAGCAATCCATTCCATTACACCTCTTCCACATAACAGCTTTTAAAGCAATACTCCTACTATCTCCCTACTTCGCTCCTGTGCTAGTCAGTAACTTCCATCACACTTCCAGGTTAAATGACACCTAGCATCATCCAACCACTTTCTCTGTACCCAGACATGTCATGGACACACATCCTGGTCTTCTAGACTGGACAACGTCATCATGCCACCTGTGTTCAGTGTTACTAGCAGCAGATGCACTATATTGCCAAAAGCATTGGGAGGCCGGCCTTTACACGCACATGAACTTTAATGACATCCCAATCTTAGTCCGTAGGGTTCAATATTGACTTGGCCCGCCCTTTGCTTACTTGCCGCTATAACAGCTTCAACTCTTCTGGGAAGGTGTCCTCAAGGTTTAGGAGTGTGCCTATGGGAATGTTGGACCATTTGTGAGGTCAGGTACTGATGTTGGAGGAGAAGGCTGGGCTTGCAGTCTCCGCTCTAATTCATCCCAAAGGTGTTCTATCGGGTTGAGATCAGTGCTCTGTGCAGGCTAGTCAAGTTCCTCCACCCCAAACTGGCTCATCCATGTCTTTATGGACCTTTGTGCACTGGTGCACAGTCATGTTGGAACAGGAAGGGGCCATCCCCAAACTGTTCCCATCAAGTTGGGAGCTTGAAATTGTCCAAAATGTCTTCGTATGCTTATACCTTAAGAGTTCCCTTCACTGGAACTAAGAGGCCAAGTCCAACCACTGAAAAACAACCCCCCCCCATAATCTCCCCTCCACCAAACTTTACACTTGGCACAACGCAGTCAGGCAAGTACCGTCCTCCTGGCAAATACCAATCTGAAGGCCACATGAAGTTTGGAGCTCTGTAGCTATTGACTCTGCAGACAGTTGGCGACCTTTGTGGGCTTCAGCATGCGCTGACCCCGCTCTCTCATTTTACGTGGCTGAGTTGCTGTTGTTCCCAGTTGCTTCCACTTTGTTATAATACCACTAACAGGTGGCCGCGGAATATATAGTAGCAAGTAAACTTCACGGAACACCTGAATCCAATGATTTGGAGGGGTGTCCCAATACTTTTGGCAATATAGTGCATCTTCTATGGGGATGATTTCTGCTGACAATATTCACCAGGACAAATAGACGGTGAATCAGCCATAATAACCTGACAGGAGATTTAACACTTTCCCACTCTATCCAAAAAATAGTTTGCTTTAGCTTTACTAACACTTATCAAGTCCATAAATGGCTCATTCAATGGAACAAACGCATGGCCATGATGGAAGCCTGTCATTGAAAAATAAAACATGGCGATCCTACTATTATTGCTGTGAGGGGTACACAGACAAGAGACAAGCATTCTTTAATTATGGTCACAGTTGGGCCTTATGGACTATGATGTTACCTCTGTTGCTGCACACTGCTCAGGACCTCCTGGTGAACATCACTGCATAAAATCCACCTTCCCAACCCTTAAATCAGTGTCCACAGACAGCCCCACAACATTGTACAGAGGCAACACTTGTCCCCTGATATCGATATAAAGAACCATACATACCATACAACCATCCTAGGGTCATCCTAAGGCTCCAGACCCGCTATCACTCTGCACAGATTCTCCAAGGCCCCAGTCCCACAGTCAGTGTACACAGAAATCCCATATACACATAGTCAGTGTGCACAACCCCCAATTTTATGTATCAGCATGTCCAGACCTCCTCTTCCCAATGAAAGTGGGCACCGGCCCCTGATCACCAACATCACTGTGTGTAGACCCTTCTTCCAGTGACACAACCTCCCAGGCTCTTATGTATGTGCCTAGGACTCCCAAAGTCACAGTGTAAAGAGTATCAGCGCACAGACCTGCTCCATCTCCCCAATATTTCCTTTGTCAGT